>NC_066305.1:928608-1238144 GCF_905404315.1 Leptidea sinapis | reverse complement strand
ATGGGATTAGGAATAATATAGAGGTTATTATTCATACTAATATGGTTTGACAATTGTCGGCACTTTTATCAACTTTAAAGATCTAAAATAGTTGCATAACTACAGTAGTTCAACATAATATATAACTTATTTGTAGATAATGATACGTTCTATAATACTGTAGAACATTTTTTTTATTCTATCATCAATAGTTTCCGCAGCGCACCCGATGCAGATTTTTATGACAAATTTTTCACACCTTGGGTTATATTATTGAATTTTTATTAGGGATCGCTATATTTTTGAATATTATATAAAGTTATGTAGCCTGTGTCATTCAGTGAAGATGCAGCCTTCTAATGGTGAAACAATTTTTTAAATCGGTCTAGTAGTTTTGTGTGAAAACATTACAAAAATTAGATAAAACTTTTCAAAATGGGCAGTAATAATAATTATGGAGACAATAGTTATATTCAATACTCCGGTGGTGGCGCGGAAATTGAAATTTGTAAAAAAAGCTGCTGTTTTCGTGATTTTTGGAATGTTTTCCGTTCAGTAATGGAAAAGTATAAATAGAATAAAAATAAATATTTACAATATCTTAATATGTATCAATCCAGTGTCCTGATGTTTGTTTCCAATGAACGCCTAAACTAATGAACGGATTTTAATGGGGATTACTTCATGGAGTGCAGTTTAGTCCAACTTGAGAGGTAGGAGAGCTTTTATATAGATTTGAGACCCATTATTATTTTTATTCCCACTCTTTGATTTTATAGTAATATTTTCTATGAGAATATTTATTGACGCAAGGTTTGACAGTTGTGCTATGAAACAATTAAATTATAACAACAGGGAGTATATTTTACGAAATAATTCTTGATGTTATGAAATATTATTGATGAATTCTTAAAAAAACAGTACTTTATTTATTATGTACAGAAAATCGTCTGTCTGGTAATCTAAAAAAATTATATTTTTCAAAATATAAACAAAATTTGTTTTAATTATAATTATTATTACTATACCTTACGACATTCTGAGCTGCATTTCGTGTCAACTGAAACAAAAATAAGAACTTTAATGGTGTCAAATGGTGTTGCTGACCAGTGGCCAAGTGGCAGTTAATACGTGGCCGTTAGATGCGGGTGTATTGACTCCCAATAAATGTCACATAATTCTTAATAGACAAACTCTATCATTCGACCAATTGAGAAGTTACGACCTACGTGCCGTGACTCGAACAGCAGTTTATTTCCGAAGCTTTTGAGAGACTTTAAAAGTCGCTGTAAAACCAGGAAATAACCTTTTTATTAGACGGCAAAGCAGCCGAGAGAGATTTGTAGCATGATATTTTTTTTGTTCAAGAAACAATTTTATTGCGCGGTACGAATGCGTACATGTAGATTTTGTACGATGATATGATAGAAAAGTGTTTTGTAACACAATAACACGTTTATGATTTATTTAAATGGCAATTGAATTTACCGAAATCATAAAATTTTGATGTATTCACTTTGTTACTAGTAAAATCATAAGTACTAAATCATAAAGAATCTAAAAGTTTTCAATCATCATCATCATCAGCCGGAAGACGTCTACTGCTGGGCTGGCAAAGGCCTCCCCAAAGATTTCCACTACTATATGTCCTGCGCTGCCCTCATCCAACATATTCCGGCGATCTTGACCAGATCGTCGGTCCATCTTGTGGGGTCTACCAACACTGCGTCTTCCGGTACGTGGTCACCATTTGAGGACTTTACTGCCCCAACGGCCATCTGTCCGTCGATCTATATGCCTTGCCCACTGCCACTTCTGTTTCGCAATCGTTTAGACTATGTCGGTTACTTTGGTTCTCCTACGGAAAAGTTTGCAATAACAATGAATTATTTTAAGTTCTTAAAATTTTACGGCTTTTCAAATAAGAGCCTGAGCCTGAGAATAAACGAACGACATTTTGCTCACAAGATTTATGCGGACGTATAACGTTTCCCGCGTTTATTTGCAAGGCTGCTTGAAATTCTGAAAACTTTAGAATTATCATTGTATTGACAGATATGTCAGCAATAGTCAACATTTTGAATATTCTTGGTTTATTCTAAGTTACAAGTGTATACCAAGTTTATTTGTAAGCCCGTTGAATGTTAATTTTTCAGATTTCTTCTCTTATATTGAAAAACTACAAGAGTACCTACCAACTAAGAAAAAAAATTAAAATATTTTCTTAGTTGCTGTAATTGTGGCAACATGGTATGATTTTTTTGTCTCAAGGATCATTTAATTTTTCGATATTCAAGGTCCATATAAGAAAAAATACGTCGAAAATCATTCCCGCATCGCACTTTCTCACAAAAACCCAACGGAACGATGCGTAAATAATGAATATTATTTACTTGTGAGCTGTGGGACAGATTTGTATAACTTTTTAACAGCTACGCTGAATGCCAACCCAAAGTTCGTTGCTTGCAGTAATTATGAGGTTTTTCATTGCTCAAGTTATTTATAACGATGCAGCTATCTCCGCTTTTTTCTTTTCCAATATATATCATTCTAGCTGCGGCGTGGAGTACACTAACAATTTTTCTTTTTTAAAGCAAAACATTATTAAGTATTGCTCCAAAAAAATAATATTTTGATCTGCTCAAATAAATGAGCCAATGTAAAATGTAATTGGTTCCACACAAGCCGTTTATACCACTATCAGATGGCATTTGTATTGAACGGGTGAACTGTGAAGAATTCGGAAGGAGATCCTAATAAAAGGGTGGTCGTAAAAGACCAGGGAAGTTTCTTCGTAGGGCCGTGAAAAATATCTGGCAGCATCTTTAGGAGACGGGCGTCATAATATTGTGTAAGAAAGCGTCTGAAATCTGTGTCTTGCAAAGTCTCAGAATGGGGCCGGCAAAATTTAGTCCAATTTAACCCTAAGAAGACACAAGTTTGCTCACCGCTTAAAGTATCTGTTTGTCGGATCCCCTCGAGTAAGATTCAGTAGGGCGAGACACGTAGCTTCCTAAGCAACGCCTGCAACATTAGGCGGAAATTCGGCCTAGAAAGGAGTACCTAATGTTCTCACTACTAGGCAGGCATGCATTTGACCTCATACCACGAAGAGCAGCTTGAATCATCGACGATCAATTGGTCATCTCCGATTGATGATCCAATTGTTGGCGTAACGTAGCTGCGGGTTATCTCTACATCTTCTTCCACATTTATCACAGGGGGTGCTCAGAAGAGCAGTCCGGGTTGATACCAGAATTCCACCACCGGACATTACGTCAAAATACTAAATTGCACCCGCATCACATTGACTTCTAGCATTCTAGAACCGCGCATTTTGCAAGAATTTTGCCTCGCACAGTCACTTTGGGGAATCACTTTCTGGCTGCTGTTTTTCCGAAACGATATGACTTAGAGACTTTCAAGAATAGAGCATACTCCTACCTACGAGGCTGCCAACGTGTCTCTTAATCCGACAACGGCGGTAGCCTCACCACTCCCTATCGCGTGAAGTTCCTGCCCGTCTGCCTCCTCTTATTTTAAAAATCGTATAAGAAAATAATATTCCTGTAAGTATATTGTCAGAATGAATGAGTTCGGATTAATGGAAAGGAGGATAAACTTAAACGGGTAACTTGTTGGCAAGTTATTACCGCCGCCAATACTATTTTCCAAATTGGGCCTTTGCCGTTGACGGAAACACTAGTGGCCTATTCATCCATTCAAATGCTTCAAGGCTTTTCTCCTTGATTTTTAACCAGGGAAGGGGGAACAAGTCTGAACTGGACTGACAACAACCAAACAGGTTTGTTTTTCGTCTAGTACAGACTCCAGTCAATATCGACCCTTTCCTCGTCGAGAGTTCACACAGTACTAACTCTGGATTCTGACTGGTTCGTCTGTCTTGATTGTCTAGCTGCAGTGTAGGAGCGCCGAGTCTGGACTGGTCTGGTCTCGCCTGAACCGGCTGCTGGCCAGACTGACTCCAATGTAGGACCGGCCTTACTCATAAGACCGCAAACAGAGGTCAAGTATACAAATCCAACAACAATAAGCGGAAAATTAAAACAGTTTGACACAGAATATTTCCTTCCCATTCACTTTCTAAAATTTTGTTACGATTGGAAAACTTTTGGATGAGGAAATAGCCGAGATTGAAATCCTGGTCTTTTACTCAAGATTTAGTCGGATTTAGTAAATTTTTAGTCGGAGCTTCAGTTGTTTTTGGTCGTATCGCAACGATGTTTGTCTTGACCTTGTTAGCGCGACGGTATATTGTGTAAGGATTTTCATATTTAAAAAGGCCCCAGCTAATGTATTCTACTGATGGTAGGTGTAATAGGTACCCATGTCGAATCGACCTCTAGACACCTTGTAAGGGTTTTCCACGGATCACCAAATAGTACGTGGAAGCAAATTATATACATAGTAGCTAACCCGACCGACGTTGTCCTGCTCATAATAAAAAAAAATCTTGCGAGTGGAATTTTGTAATATTTGATTTAATTTCTTAGCTGACCTCTACTCGGCGAAAGGAATATTCCTACCAAATTTCAACTCTCTACGCCTTGTGGTTCTAGATATATATATATATATATATATATATATATAGATACATATTGTATAATGTATATCTAGGTGTGTTAATTCATTGGCATGGATTTTAAGTCTTTGTGATACATAAGATAGCAAAGTAGCCTATCAAAAGGATAAAGAACAAATAACATAAAACAATTTAAATCATAAAAACTGAACAATGTTTATCAAATTAATTTTATATTTTTCAGTAGATAAACAGCCCCTATAATTATGAACAAAAACATTCCATATTTACAGTAACAACATTTGCTTTTCATTACAGTTATGCTAATATTACTAATAGTAGAATGAATTAAGGCTGGCTACAGCAGAAATATAATGAGCTCGAGTATTAATTCAGGATTGTCTTGTTCTAGATTCTATAAGCTTTAGGTACTGTTACACCGCTACTCGGTTATATCATGAATAAATTGAATCTATGAGTTAAGTTCTGCTTCAAATATAATATTCAAATGGGATATTCCGACAAGATATATGAAATGCTGCATGGAGATGATATGTTTATTTGATTCGAACATAATTCATTTCAATGTAGTCTTAGATTCGGAATCTGTTGTCTTTCAAGAATAATGTCGGTTCAAAAATTCTTAGATTTATAGTTTAAAATTTCAATTAGCAATAGGGGGCTCCTTTGCACAGGATACCAGCTCGATTATGGGTAATTAGTAATGTGATTTTGATTAAGTAATGTAACAGTTAATCAATATCAATTTGTGTTGCTTGTACTCTATAATGATTGCTTATTTTTAAGACAGTAAGGGACGAGACAAGCAGAACTTTCAGCTGATGATACTTGATACGTTGAAAAACCCATATTTTGAAAAACCCAAAAATTCTGTGCGGCACTACAATTGCGCTAGTCACCTTAAGGCATAAGATTGAGTGTATCAATTACCCACATCCTAACTCCCCTACACATATATATTATGTATATACACATACACACACACATATACACCTTAAATACTATTATCAGTAACGTACGTAATAATGCTAGCATAAAATAACAGATATATTGCTATTAAAGTTTTGTAATTTTTATTTTTAATCCTTAATTGGCATATTTGTAAGTCTATTGTAATGTTATACAAAGCTGTCGGATGATTAGTAAATAAATAAATAATAAAAATAAAAAGACGTTAAGTCTCATTTGCCCAGCAATTTCACTAGCTACGGCGCCTACTACGTGTTACTAGTTTCCAAACTTATATCCCTGATTAGTCGCAAATATTAGATAATATGTTGGTAAGAACTTGAGCAATGTCGCAATCAGCTGTGCATGTATGGATTCAACGAGTAGTCTTCAATAGCATCGTCCATCTCTGTCTTTTAAACAAAAAGCCGCCATCAATCTAAGTAGAAATTAATGTGGCCTTAAAGGGCAGTTAAAAGCCAATGAAGCTTGCCATGATACATCCTGTGCGGTGACCGATGGTATTACAAAAACGGGCACTAGATAAAGGCTTTTTTGAAATGATAAGCGTCGCTTTTAAAATCGGACTTTAAGCCACACCTACGCACTGAGTTAATCACTCAAACAGATTACGATTAATGATTGTGTTTGATTGCAACCGTTATCGAGTTTGAAATATAGTCGAAGCTTGTTAACGAACTTTGTCATCACTTGTGTTTAAATAAAATGTCAGATGAAACTATTTTTTTTAATTGGACTCGCGTGGCTTAGTGTTTCAATACTTGTTAATTAAATTTTTCCAATGAGACTAAGCTGGACTAATAGTGCAACAGTGTAGATGCACACGAACTCTTTATTTTACAGAAAAAATGTATTCGTGTGCTTGCAAATATTAAACGAAGAGAAAGCTGCAAACCTCATTTTTACAAACTAAATATTCTTACATTACCGTGCACATATAATATGATCGAAATATGTAAGTTTGTAAGAAAACACCGAAATCTATGCACTAAAACATAAACATGCCCCGGCACAGCACACCTCTCTTTAAAAATAATCATAAGCTAACTAACTCTAAATTAACATTACACAGTTCCGTTCCCTACCCAACGCCAACTAAAATTTATAATAAGTTACCAGAACACTTAAAAGCCGAAACTAATATTTAAACATTCATAAGCTCTTTGAAAAAGTTACTTTTGGAAAAAAGTTATTATTCTATTAATGAATACTAAGAGGAAAAAAATATTTGAATGTCTGCCCCTCTGTCCGTTCATTGCTATGCCTTATTACGAGGTGCATGTGATAAGTATCTAGTACTACAATTTTGTAAGTAACTAAGTCGCATGTAACGCAATTTAATTAAATAAATAAATAAAATAATTAGTGCACTCAGTACTTATTTTGTGAATATTGAAAGAGACTACGTTGTCATGCTTGGCTAAGTAACGCATTTTCGCGTAACCGCTCTAGTGGACTAAGGAGCTTCCTTACAAGAAGAATAAAATTAACCAGAATAACTCATATAGGTACGTTTAATTACACATATTTGAAATGTTTAAGAATAAAGGAAAACATAGTTCCATTGTCGTAATATTAACTTAACCTCCATATTCTTATGCACACACCGTTTCTTATTTTATTGTTATAAGTGTATTATAAGAATCCCCGAATACAGTACCGATCAGTCACCACAAGCAGAGCCCGTTCATCGACAGAGGGAAAACATATGGAATGCTAATCCAGTGATTAAATAAATTTAAGAAGTAAGTCGATATTTAAATATATGAGCATTATATTATTTTCTTTTATTAAAGCAAGTGTTACACATTTAAATGAAATACTATTAAAGGGATTTTTTAATCCCTACGCGTAAAATTGTAACTCTTTTTTTACTTTAGGCTTTGCGTTAAAGTTACATTTTTATTATTACTAGAGTTTGCTCAGAGGTCAAAATTCGGCCATAATTCAATTAATATTATTCATTGTAAAATGTAAGTGTCATTCAAGCCATAATTTGTGTGATACTTACTTTTATTAATCTAATGTATTTATAAGGCATTTTATATTTACAAAACAAATAACGGTTCATACACCGGGAGTGCCGGCAGAAGTGAAAACTTGCACATTAACGTTGTGCATTTTTTAATATTTAGGATTGGTATTGGAATAATTTCTCACTAATTGCTTAATTTATCAGTATAAAAGTAATAACATTTATGTGGTTAAATACAATATTCATTTATTGCGCTATCGTACACAAAAATGACAATGTATATTACAGAAAAAAAATTAACACTTCAGAACTATTACAATTATTTTACATTAAAAAGTTAATCTCTCATAAAAATCAACTTTCAACGTTTGTCTGACGAATATTAGATCAGGTCTCGTGTCCTGTCGCGAGTTTAACATTTTATACCCATCCCAAGAAAAGTGCTGAAGTTTTCACTTCAAAAACATAGGTTTATGCACTTCTGCTCCACATAAAGCTCTGTTCAAACTGAGGCTACTATCGCGCGGGACGCGAGACGGACGTCGCTCGCGCCGATTGTGTCAGCTAACTTGTATGGACGTGTTCAAATTGACGCGAGTAGTCGCTCAAGTTGAAGCGAAACAAGAACGGGACGCCCGGTGGGAGAACCAAAAATGACACGCGGGAAGTCGCGTCAGTTTGAGAGGCTAAGCGAGCGAGCGAATTACGCTAAAACGCGTCCCGTTTCCCGCGCGTTATTCGCCTCAGTTTGAACAGAGCTTATCAGAATTTACAAGGGTTAAATGTCACGTTCATTCGTTCACAATTTTTTTTAATTTTTTAAAAAGGGGTACAAAGTTTTCGTTTTACGTTATACGTATGTAAATAAAATGTATATATATATATATATATTTTATGGAATAGGAGGACAAACGAGCGTACGGGTCACCTGGTGTTACGTGATCACCGCCTCCCACATTCTCTTGCAACAACAGAGAAATCACAAGAGCGTTTCCGGTCTTTAAGGAAGGTGTACGCGCTTTTTTTGAAGGTACCCATGTCGTATCGTCCCGGAAACACCGCATAAGGAAGCTCGTTCCACAGCTTTGTAGTACGTGGAAGAAAGCTCCTAGAAAACCGCACTGTGGAGGACCGCCACACATCCAGATGGTGAGGATGATATCCTAACTTGTGGCGTGTGTGTGAAGGTGGATATTTCTAATATATAAATTTTATTTAAGCCGACATCTGCGCAATTCCCTGAAAACTAACTCCAAAGAGGTCACGAAACGTCGTGTTAAATAAAATAATATTACAAATAAAACTTTTACGTAAATAGCTAATTTAAAAACATAGTTACAGTTACACGCGTTTTAACCCTTGAATAAGTATTTTATTTAAATATATGAGTATTGTTGTGGTTTGGGATCGCCTGGGTGACACTGTTGAGGCAGCTTGCGGCTTAGTAATTTATAGCCTATGCCTTTATAAGGGACACTTGGTTGTGCTTACTTTTCATTGTATTGTAATTAATTTCGTGTTTCATATGCATAAATAATTTTATTGAGTGGTTTAGTAGGGTAGGAAAGCCGATTGTAACCATAGGTATTGCAAATAATACAGCCTGGGTATATCATAGCCGAATTTGCGTTTTAGAGTTATTTTAAATACGTATGTTTGGAATATGTTAAAATTTACATTTTTAAAACAGCAATTTACTTGATTCTCAATAACAACAAAATAAAAACCTTAGGAGCTAGAGCTTCTATTTTTGTTTTAATCAAACCTCAATTCTGACTCTATAAGTTCGGAAAGAGCCTCTTGCTGTAAGGCAGTGCATGACAACAGGCCAGGTTTATTACTTTAGTGTTCAAGGCAGCTACGTCTAAAACTCGCGATACATCAGTCCCTTTGTTAAAATTGAGGCTAAAATAGAGGCTAATAGTTCACCACTATTTTATCGACGCTTAGCTTTTTAGTCTGTCTACACGTATAAATTATCTAAAGTCTGACTATAGAAAACAAAATAAGAAAAAGTAATGGAAATTTTATAAGTATAATTAATACCTAGTACCTTGCGGACGACTTTTACGTACACTTTTAACTCTCTGAATTTCACTGGACTGGGCAAGCAATGGTGTGCAAAATAATATGAATAAATTAGAAACCGAAGAAGATATTATTAGTAAGTAAACAGTAGTTTAGCTAAAGAAAAACTTACGGATAATATGTAAGATTTTGATTAGTATAGCAGATTATGGAACAGTTTCTGTCGAGTTTTAGATATACTAAGATACACCTTATTTTTGTGGTTATTCATGCCCGCCTACTACTTAAGATTTGTCAATTATATCGGTTACGGTAATAAAAGATTCGCTTTTGTTCTCTATCTTGCTGTATTTCCGTTAGAGATGTTCTTCTTCTCTCCCGCACGCATTGTTTGTCTATAGTATATTCAAAGTCTATGGTGATAATATTCCCAGAATACCATTTATAAATCCGATTCAGTTTGTTCCCATTACCAGTGGGAGGCTCTTATGCACAGGATGCCGGCTAGATTATGGGTACCACAACGGCGCCTATCTCTGCCGTGAAGCAGTTATGTGTAAGCATTATTGTGTGGTCTGAAGGGCGCCGTAGCTAGTGAAATTACTGGACAAATGAGACTTAACATATTAAGTCTTAAGGTGACACGCCGCTCAGAATTTTTGTGTTTTTCAAGAATCCTGTGCGGCACTGCATTGTAATGGGGCGTATCAATTACCATCAACTGAACGTCCTGCTCGTCTCTTCCCTTATTTTCATAAAAAAAAAACCAGCTTATCTCCGAAACGACTGGATCTATTTCTATTGGACTTCACTGGAAGATATTGAAGTTGTTAGAAGTAACTTAGGTAACCCTCATTAAAAAAAACTAAGGGGTCTGCGCAAAATAGACAAAGATCTAATTATTTAAAGGTTATATTGATAGGCAGATTCGGGGGCGTTTAATTAATGATCAAATGCTTTGTATATTATAATCAAAATGTTATTTAAGTGTGTATCCAATTGTTATTAATAGGCTATTGGTGTCAAATACCAATAGCAATAAATATTGAAACTAGCACAATATTGTAATAATCAATTCCCAGTGGACATATATTCATTATTCCAGTTTTTGAATAGCTATATTGTATTTAATATGGATGGAGTATAATTTATTAGTATGTTTCAAACTCAAACTCAAAAATTTTTAAATAAATTATAATTTTAATATTAACATTGAAAACAAAATCTACTCAGCTGGAATATTTTTTCTTACATAAAAATTTGTTACATTAATAGCATTGTGGCTGGGGTTGCTGGGGCCACTTCATGTTCGGTATGGTCAACTACATTTCAGCCAGAAGACTTACACTGCTGGACAATGGCCTCCCCCAAAGATCGCCATAACCATCGGTCCTGTGCTGCCTTCATATATCATATTCTGGCGATCTTGGCCAGATCGTCAGTCCATCTTGTGGGAGGTTTACCAACACTAAGTCTTCCTGTATCGTATGGTCGCCTCTCAAAGACTTTACAGCCCTAACGGCCATCTGTCCGTCGAGCCATATACCCTTCTCTCTGCCACTTCAGTTTTGCAATCATTTAGGCTATGTCCGTGACTTTGGTTCTCATAAGGATCTCCTCGTTTCCGATTTGATCTTGCAGGGAAATTAAAAAAAAAGATATGGTGTCTATTAGAAATTAATTTACCAATTCAGAAGTTTTTATTTATTTATTTACCACACATAGCAACTGTCATTACAGACCTAATGCGACAGTTACAAACAAACATACAACTATTTACCATAACATACTACATATAACAATACCCTTGCGAGTTCACTCCACATCCACCCAAAAATGTCCACTTTGTTGAAAAGTTAAAGTCCTTATCACATTTTCTATTGACATTATTAAGTAGAATGTATTGTGTATTACACTTTTTGTACGTTTTTTATAAGCTGTCTTCTTTCTCTTTTGAATTACTCGTCATTATAAATTAGAAAGAATTGCCCAAATTTTATCATTTTACATCTGCCCACGAGCTTACGTTAAATTCGTATCTATTCGGCTTATTTGAAAGTTTCAGAATAAATAATTCTTTATATCCTTTCCTTCACTCTTGACGTCTGTGCAATGTTTCCTGATGATTGGTTCAGTATTTATGGCATGAAAGCGGTACAAACAAACAAACTCACATTGGCATATATAATAATTAGTTAGGCCAGTACATATTTTGTGAACGGCGAAACAATCTAATATTTTATGGAATAGATGGTTAAACCAGCGTTCACATGATGGTAAGTGATCACCTCTGCTTACTTTTACACCACCAGGAGAATCTCTGAAGCGTTTCCGGCTTTGAACGTTGATACACGCCGTGTAAGAATGTTGATACACGCCGCGTAAAAATAATGATACACGCCGCGTAAAAATGTTGATTGCTCAGTTTGCTTGTAACTTGAAAAAATATCGCCTCACATCCAGATGGCATTAACCTGTTATGCACCATTTTGTTTTAATTTAGCATAAATCACCGTACCTCGATATTTTCAACATCCAAAGTTTATAAGACAAAAACAAGCTTTCACCAAAGTGCTGAGTGCACTTTACATGTCGTAAAAACGTTGATATATTTTCGTATCTCTTAACAAATTTTCACCTTAAGCTTAAGGTAAGCGTCTGCCTTCATTAAGTTAAAACTCGATAAGGTGTTGTGGGTGTTTTGTTTATTTTATGTTGTATGGTAATCGCAATCTTGTAAGTTAAATGCTTTTAACATAAAACATTCCCAGATTGATAATGTGCATTGAGTTTTTGACCCGACGACGATTAGTGACGACGCGCGTTTTTAAAATCAGCGTACAAGGTTGTCTGTAAGAGATTGCCTCAAGCGATATGTTTGCTGGACCGGTATTTCTGTTATTAGTTTACGATATTTTTATAAATTTAATTTTTAAATCTGTTTGGTCGCACTAAAAACTTTTTGTATTTTTTTTTAGTACCAATAACTGTCATTGCGTTTTTGAAATCAGCGTACAAGGTTGTCTCTAAGAGATCGCCTCGAGCGATATGTTTGCCAGACCTGTGTTTCTGTTATTAGTTTAAGATTTTTTTATGATATTTTGTTTCTACAATTAAAAGATATGTTACTTTACCGTAAAATAAAGATTTCTAGAAATGTATTTACTATTTGTAAAACATTAATAAAATTAAATACATTCAAAAATAACTCAGATAACTTATTTATAGTTAAAAGAAGTTGTTAGTTATTGTTAAAACATTTATAAACGATAAATGCCAGGCCAACGTCCATTAAAAAGCAGCTTCATTAAAATCAAGAGGTAAAATGAACTATTATTGCTGAAATGAACGAGTTAACGAGAGCTTTATGTTATTCATTATGTAGAACTCTAATTAAGACAGAAGTCTGCTTGAGGCGTAATAATACTTTACAATCATTTGCGCTGAGAAACGCTTTTCCGTGAGAGGTCTTCTTATTGTTGAGTTTCGTGAAAAGTGAGACTTCATTTTTCTTCACAGCGTTATGAAAATATTAATGAAGTAGTCACAACGTAGTTGCAACTTTTAGTACCGCGAGACGTAGAAAGTAAACACGTAGTATGTATAGTTAGTATGCTGTCCTATAGATGGTATATTCTTAGCCTGTCTTTTAAAATGGCTCCAGTTGTAGGCTCCTTAGCACAGGACGCCGAATAGATTATGGATACCACAACGGTGCCTATTTCTGCCGTGAATCAGTAATGGGTCACATTACAGTGTTTCGGTCTGGTGGGCGACGTAGCTAGTGAAATTACTGGACTTAACATCTTATGTCTCAAGGTGATAAGTGCAATTGTAGTGCCGCTCAGAATTTTTAGGTTTGTCAAGAATCACGAGCGGCACTGCATTGTAATGGGTAGGGCGTTCAATTACCAACAGCTGAACGTCCTGCTCGTCTCGTCCATTATTTTCATAAAAAAATATATTTTTGAAGTTATACTTCTTTAGGCGCGTTATGAAAAAATGATGAGAGAATTTTAAGATGCGCGCGCATCACTGTAACACAACAGTAACAGAGTGAAGTTGGTTCCTAAAATTTTCTGACGCTTGCGACATTTTTTTATTTTTTGGTTTCTTCTACCATTATTAGGATAGGCAAAGGGTTCAAGCCCGTGCAGCCGTATTCAATATTTAATAATTAATTGTCAAAGCCATCGTTGCAAGATTTTTACAATATTCTTCTTTCTACAAACGTAGAATAGAACGAGAGGAATAAATAATTTAAAGGATTTTTGCTTTGTTAGGCCAAAGAGTGTAACTTATTGCGTGCATACATAAGTACACACACTCTTTTTTAATATCCCTTTCATCCTGGTTAGGTCACTAGGATGTTGTTATGAATTAGAAAAATTTAAATTTTTGGTATTCTTAAAGTGAGTATAAAAACATGAAAGATTTCTTCACACACACAGTTATAGGTGTAGCTTTAAATGATAGCTAAAGATAAATTAGATATAATAAACCCAATTTCTCTCGATTGAAGTATTTAAGTAAAAACATCAAACTGCGCTTGTGTTTAGGTGATTTTTTAAACAAAGTTTTCTTGAATATTTGTTATTGAGAGGACAAGAGATATTTTTGATAACCAATCAGATGTCATTATTTCCACATCTCCTCTTCGCTTAGCTTCGGTGGGAATGGATCAAGCGGAGAGGAGAGGAGATGTCTCATTTGTCTACATATAAAATTGTAAACGGTTTAATTGATTCACTGTACAATATTGTATATTTCTATTGAAAAGAGCGCAAAAAAAGAATGCTGGGAGAGTTTCTTGCGCCGCTTCTTCTCTCTCAGAGCGCCATTTGTTTCCGAAGCGGTAGTAGTATCTAGTAGTTATTAGAAATGACATCAAAATGAATTCTAAAGGAATCAATTTTGAGAAAATAAATGCCTTTTATGCCTTTTTTTTTTTAACAAAAGCTTTTGCTTTGCCAAAAGTTAATACTAGATATGGTAGTAATAGATTTTAAATAAGAGTTTGTGACTTTATAAAATAGAAAGTATGGAGATTCGGACCATTTCATTAAATTTAAATCAAATTTATTAAATATAGGTGAAAATTGTTATACATTAGAGTATCCGTCCATTTGTAACATGTTTACTCAATAAATATTAATAATTAATATACCCGCAAAATCATGTAGTCTGTGAAAACTTAATTGGCGCATGTAATAATAAGACTAAGTTAAACACATGTATTTTATTGTATGCTGTTTGTTTTCCTAATAAATAAAAAAAAATATAGTAGTTTAGTGCCGCGTCGAGCGATCAAGCGGCGCGGCGGAGCGGAGATGCGTGAAAACGTGCGGCCTGCCCCTTTCCCCACTGCCTTCCCCCCGCGTTTCGCACACCCTAAAGCGTTATTATAACACAACTCACGCTTTGGTGGATACCGGGCCTTACCACTAAAACAACAACAGTCATCTTAAGCCATAACCCCCCTGCCCCTCCACCAAAAGTAATTCAACACACTCCTATTCTTCTTAGGGATAGGAAATGTTTAATACTCACTAATATTGTTTGAAATGTTTAAAACTTACAAATATTTAATACTCAAGTAATAAAATTCCTGGTTTATTTTCATATAATAATTGTGCATTTCTATTTAATTAAGTATCTCATAACTTGTGATCTTATAAATAATTAATTTCAACTCAATGTTTTTGAAGAGATAAGGGTAAACCGCTTCGTAACGTAACGCGTTACGGTGCCATTCTGTCTGGCTTCCCTTTCATTCATGCATACGGCAGCGGTAGGCAGGCTCCTCCTCTCTCAATCTCACCAATTGTTACTTTTATAGGATTATATAATGATACTAATAATGTAGATACACAAAATTCTAATGTACAAATTCAAGAATTGTAACTAACAATAAAATATATTTTACAATCAATAGAAGATTGTATTTGTAAATAACTTTTCCTTACATTATGTTAATACACATAAATTTTAAGTAATAACCTAAGCTTTTAAATAGTTCAGCTAACATTAGTTAAATAAGTTACCACTTCTGTCGGGCGTCCTGAGACCCACACGTTTTGTTTTATTAATATTGAATAACTTAAGGATGGACTATAATATCTCAGATTTTATAAACAAAACCTTATAATTTTTAATATCGATAAATGGAGAACCCGTCAAAATTAAATTTGTAACTAAAATTTATGCAGGTTGTGGGACTCGAACCCGCGACCTCGAGGGTTTACGGGGCAAATGACTCCATCTACAGCCACTAACTGAGAGTGAACAAGATATACCCAAAATTTGCGAACTCAAATGGTTGGCTCAGTTGGTAAGAGCTCTCGGAAGGAACCTGAGAGGTCGCGGGTTCTAGTTCCGAATCGTTCATAAATTTTGGTTACAAATTTGTATTATCAAACCCGAAAGTGAAGGTTATCACTTTAAAATAAATAAATTAAATGAAGAACCTATTTTTTGCAGTCGTTTAAACAAAATCAAGACATACATTGTCATGTTCAATAATTCCTTGAAACTTGGTAATGCTTCTTCGACAAATAGTCAACCGTTTCCATGATACAGCACTTCTATACATTTCCAAGTAAATTTACATTTTGAACTAAGAATATTTCCAGTGCAAACTTACAGAAATTCAATTGTGAATTTGTGGAATCCAATATGTAGGGACCTCATTTGAGTTCCCCTTCAAACGAGCTGAGAGCCAATAATAAAGTCAGAACCACTCTATCTTCGATGGCTCTTCACCGTCTGAGTTTCTCCTGTGATGACGAAAATCGTATTATTCTTATTTTACACTAAGTTTAACTCTTATTGATAAATTATTCTCGCTTTGTTTAAAGTACATTAAAGAATAGAGGGAACTCTAATGTGTACGACATAACGGTTATATTCCGTTACCAAGAGGAGCGCAACATTTGAACATAATAAAATATCAATTTTTTAGGCTTTTATGTTTACGATCATGGAAATATGCGGAATCATTAGATTTTTTTTGTTATGAAAACAAGGGACGAGACTAGCAGGTCCTTCCAGCTGATGGAAATTGAAACGCCCTGCCCATTACAATGCAGTGTCGCTCAGGCTTCTTGAAAAAACCCCAAAAATTCTGAGCGGCACTAAAACTGCACTCGTCACCTTGACACTTAAGATGTTTAATCTCATTTGCCCAGTAATTTCACTATCTACAACGCCCTTCAGACCGAAACACAGTAACGGTTACACATTACTGCTTCACAGCAGAAATAGGCACCGTTGTGCTACCCGTAATCTAGCCGGTATGGTTTTGTTAATTAGTATTACATTTAGACAAAAATATGCGCAAAATATGTATTTTCCCCAGTTCTTACAAATAATTGTTTAGAATCTTGTTGCAGTATACTAGAATATGATATTATGAAGTACCTTCCGAAATCGGCAGTGCCCCAAGGCACTAGATTTTTCAGATACCCAAAACCGAAAGTGCCGTACGGCACACTATTCCCTCACCAAGTTCTGACCCATATTTAGTTTATACGGTGGTTTATTTAGCATGGTCTAATAGCTTGTTTCAATAGCTTTCAGATACATTCACTTACATCATCCTTATTACTAGCAATCTATTAATACACGTAAAATAATACGCATTGACACAACGCTGCGCGCGCGCCAAAATTACGCCAATCTGAGGCATACCTCGAGCGATCAGAGTTTCCCGAAACGCAAAGGCTAAAACATTAAAGTCTTATTACGAAACTTTTAGGATATTTCTGATCGTGGGTTAAATTGAAGGTCGTTGTTGTTCCAAACAAGCATTGCTTCGTTTTTGAATTTATACACAAAAGCAATATATAAAGATATACCCCCTTATTCATAATAGTCTGCTTACTTAAAGCATTGCTAATTCTCACTCTGTCTTCTTCTATTGACCTAAGTCAGAATGAGAAAAAACACTCCTAAGCGGCTGTTTAAAGTTAGCGGACCATTATTAATAAGGGGGTAAGTCATATAAAAATTTAATTAAAAATATTTTAACTGACTGACATACATTATATAAAGTTCACGTGAAGGTAAGCACGAATGTTTCTTTCATTTCGTACATTCCAAAACAAATTCGTTTTTCTTGAAATAGTATCCTTAAGTGAAAATATGTGTATTAACGGTTTCATTAACATTTACAACAGCCCCTTAATCGCCCTTAAAGCCATTGATTTTTGGCTGTTTTCAAAGATTAACATTCAATATGAGATTTTAAAATCCTGTGTTGTTTTTTTTTAATTTAAATCCGATGACATGAAATAATCTGTCTGTTTATCCACAGTGAAGTGATTGCAAGATAGTGTACGCCTCATTGTCCCCATAAATGAAAATATCTGATATACCACACGCCATTCAAAGGTATCGTGTTTTGTGAACACAAAACAAAAATCCGGCTTAGCCCAATCATACGCAAAACAAACTGAAAAATACGGCTGTTACGAATGATGAACACAAAGATATAAACAAAATGCTTCCTGGCCACTACGCTTCACTGCCCTCCAAAATTACGATCTACACTTAACTACATTTAGATGAAATGATAAGCCATTATTAAACTAAATGATGTTACGATAAACTTGAATTACGTGTAACGCATCCATCTTGTAAATGATGGTGTGAGATTGAATACATAATGAGTGATGGAAATTATACAAAACCTTGAATCTTGTGAGTATCTTTTAAAGTTTTAATATTTTTAAGAGTGAAGTTATGATATTTCGCACTCCAAAACACAAGTCACGAAATTATCCTTGCTTATTTCTCGCAAATAAAAAGCTAAAGATAGTTGATAAGTTCAAATACTTAGGTCACATCATTTCGAATGACTTAAGAGATGACTATGACATAGAGCGGGAGCGTAGAGCGCTGTCAGTGAGGAGTAATATGCTCGCCCGCAGGTTTGCTCGAAGCACAAATAATGTTAAAGCGTTATTATTCAAAGCATTCTGCCACTCTTTTTATTCGAGCGGCTTGTGGGTGTCATATTCGCGCGGGGCTTATAGCGTTCTACGTGTCACATATAATAATACGTTTAGGAGGCTGTTGGGGCTACCGTGGCGTTGTAGCGCTTCTGGAATGTTTTCTGAGGCATCTGTGGATGGTTTCCATGCCATAATGCGCAAAAAAGCGGTTTCCATGTTGCAGCGTCTTCGTGTTAGCAGTAACAGCATCCTAAAGATGATTGCTGCCAGAGCTGACTGTTCCTTCCAGAATCACTGGATACAGTTAGCTCTAGGTTTATAAATATATTCCACTAATAATACTAACGGAGTACATAAGAAATATTGTTACTAATACATTTACTAATATATATGGAGATCTCTCTGAATTAAATAAATAATATATTTGTAATAATGGAATAGCTTTTTTTTATGGAATAGGAGGACAAACGAGCGTACGATTTACCTGGTGTTAAGTGATCACCGCCGCCCACATTCTCTTGCAACACCAGAGGAATCACAAGAGCGTTGCCGGCCTTTAAGGAAGCTTAACCTTTATTTTAATCTTTGTTAGTTATAACATTTTAAGAATTGTTATTTATAACATTGTAGAATACCATATATCCCTATACTGTGGTACATCGTACGGCAACACACAAATTCATTAAATAAATTCGACTTAACCTGAGTTATTCATAATAATGACGTATACCTAAACTAAATATTTGTAATTTTAAATTCCTGTAAAATGTTTTTGTAATACAGGTGATATCTGTTAAAAATCTTGTTACTACCGTTATTACTTGTATTTCTAGGTTTTAATGTACACTGGAAACAAACAAATGTAAAAATTATGATAATAAAGAAATTTCAAATCAAAAAAAACACTTGTCATGAGTTTGCTTAGGCCTAACTGATAATACTTTAGATGTACAAATGCAATACCTTGCTTTGTTTTTTTTGCATCCCCTGGCGCTAAAAACATTTATGTTATAAACTAACATTACCTGGGAAAGTGGTTTCTTAATATTAGGAACCGTTGAGTGATTTTGTAATAATTTTTACTGTAAGCTTAACAATATTAAGAGTAAGGCATAATCATTTACGGACGTTTTCAATAACGTATCTCTTGTTACGGATGCATTGCTGTCACCGTTTAATGAAAAGATCTTATCTATCCATAGTTATGTCCAGTATAAGTTATACAGCCGTTTTCAATAACCTATCTATCCTTAGATTAACTTACTAGACGTAGAAAAATCAATCCTTTTACGCTCACTTACGTTTCAATAACCTATTGATAGATAGCATTGGACTATAACTATATTGGACACAACTATGGATAGATAAGATCTTGTCATTAAGCGGTGACGGCAATGTATCCGTAAGTTAAACTAAGGATAGATAGGTTATTGAAATGTAAGCAAGCGTAAAAGGATAGACTTATCTACCTATAAATCGACACTAAAATAAGTCCAATGTCCTCAAATAGAAAAAAAAAAGTTAAAATGAAACAGCAACAAAAAAGGTTTACGAATTCTTATTAACTCTATTTTTAAAGGGGATTAAAAATATTTGCTTTCTCAGACGTATTTCACTTATAACATATTCGTTGGCCCCCCCTAGCATTAAGGGACGATGATTAATGAAGCATTTGTAAGGTGCCTGATGGCTTTTACCCCTGGGCCCTGATTCGTGCATAAATAAACAAGATTTAAAATTATAACTGGATTATGGGAACGAGGAAAAGATAATTTTTTCTTATTACGTTAAGAAAGACAAACGATTTGTGGTGTGAATTTAACTGCGTTAATGTTACTGCTTTATAGTTTATGCTTTATTTTGAATCTGTGGTCATATTTTTCAGTATTTTATTTTTACAAGTAGGAGGCTCCTTTGCACCGGATGCCGGTTAGATTATGGCAATTTCTGCCTTAAGGCAGTTATGTGTAAGCATTGCTGTGTTTCGGTCTGAATGGCGCCGTAGCTAGTGAAGTTACTGGGCAAATGAAACTAGACTATCTTTTGTCTCAAGGTGACTGCACTGCTTTGTAATGGGCAGGGCGTATCAATTACCATTAGCTGAACGTCCTGCTCGTCTCGTACCTTATTTTAATAAAATAAAATGTTAATATCTGACGTTAATATTCTGTGTGAACGTGAACAAAACTAGATAAAAAGTTGAATTGGTGAAAAATAATATGTAAATTGCTTATATAATTTATATGTGTCATATGTTAAAAGAGGCCAGGTTTATTAATTCAATGTGCGTGACATGTTTGACTTACACTCACGATTTGTAAGTCACTTTGTGTTTGTGTGCGTGCAATGCTCAAAATAGAGGTTAACTGTCACCAATGACATTTCTTTGTTTACATTTTTGATCTCGAATTACATTTCCTACTATATATATTTATATGATCTAAGGTATATTGATAAGTAATCTGGTAAGCTAGGACTTCGTATGTATTATAAACCAAATTTTTTCAACGCTCAAAATATATTTCACTCAAAGAAGAGCTATTTATGACAAAGAAATGAATTCATGAGCCCTGTGATGTGAAAATAATAGTCTGAAGTGTTAAATTCGAGACTCCTAGCAAATATTTACGATTGGAATAAAGCCAATTCCAGATGGTCCGAAACACCGCGTGTATATTGTGAAATATCGCATACAAAAATATTGATTATACTATTTTAGTTCGTGATTACGAATTGCCAAATATAATTATTGCAACTGTGCTAATAATTGTTATAAATTTAACTTTCACTCACATTTCATAAGTGTATAAAACACTTTTTAGAGGATTAAGACGCGCGTAATTGAAATTGTGTTTGTAGATTACTTTTTGCGTAAAAGTTACATTTTTATTATTATTTTAGCCAAACCGACGTTGCGTGATCTTTTCGCGTTGATCAAAGAAAATACTATTTCATAAATGTAATAATTGTGGTGTTTTTTAAAAAATCTTTAAAGATAATATTTAATCTTTTACGCACCATCTTAGTATTAGTTACAAAGATTTACTTCTCCAATATTCAATCAAGGAAGCCCTTGCATTAAACTTATAAAAACTTCATGTTTTTGAAGTACAGTATTATACATCATAATTCAATATTAATCTCCCACGCTTAAAGCCTGTGACATAAAAGTTTCATATTGTATTAAATAATTACACTTATTTTTATACAAAGCATTTTTATATCACAGATTTAGCCTAATGTTGCTTACATAATTTACCATCGCGTGCAATGTAAGCATATTCTTAAGCATTTGTTACCCAAATGCTTTCCTCGGGGATGTCAGTTGGCAAATTGAATACGATTTATCATGCGATACCGAGGGTTCAATGTTCTTCAATTTTTCTAAATTGTATGACAAAGTTTATCATAAGCCGTTGGTTACTATTGAAAATATTAGGCTGTAAGTTTATTGATTCAAATGTGGCATTAGTTATATATTAAAATAAATTCATGACAAAGACAACAAATTTGACAATGTATGTTAGGAAAATTACACGAAAAAGTTAATTTTTTTTTAATATTATTCAGATAACACAAGCTTTTTTATAAGGATAGAAAATAAAAAAAAACTATATAAATTTAACACAAAAGTTCGTGGCCTCCACTGTTGTAATTAGTCGTAGGAGCAGTGTTGCCGATGTCGCTATCTTACTCACACTTAGAAGAGTCTATGTTTTAGTGAATATATGACAATTTATTTTTCTATTTGCAGATGTTTATAACCACCAGCTGTTTTTATAACCTAACTGAAATAAATGACCTATTAAAGCGGTATATTGAAGTAGATACAATGAAAATAGCCGTAACTCCAGTTTAAACTACAATGTAGTATCTTTGTAGTTTTAACGTTTCACTCACAATGTTGATATCAAAAATAGCCGAGAATATTGTTCTTGGCTAACAATTTTACAAGAGAACCGTTTTGTAGCATGTTCTGATATCATCCGAGAGTCCTAGTGCTGTAGAACTCGCAATATCTCAAACGAAACACCACACTTTATGTTGCTTGATACAAAATGAAACTTCACTGAATAGCTGTTGAAATTAAGCTTCAACATTTCTCTGCGAGAAGATACAAAGCATACTTTTCTTTTTCCTTTGTGTACAGTACAGTACAGATTTAGTTAAGTAACGTCTTTAACTTTGTACACTTTTTAAAATTCTGTTGAAAATATTATTTGGTTTTCAAAATGCATTTGATAAGTGTCTTTAAAAGGCATGATCAAATAACTGACGAGACGCTGAATACAGAAAAAAACATTATGTGCTATGTTAAGAATGTTTTGCTTACGCCATCTTGTTGTTTTGGATGTTATAATGTATGAGAGTCGATATTTTAAAGTTGTCGTGTATCTTCAATCATTATCTGCCGCTAATGCATATTTCAGCCCAGCAAAAATGCTTTGTAAATTAATTTCGGGACAACAATCACGATTCTGTTCAAATATAAAAGCTTTCATTTGATACTTTGTAACAGTATGAACAAACATAACAACATCAACAAAACAAACCAAAGTCATCAACATAACCCATATGATTGCGAAACAGAAGTGGCAGCGGGCAGAGCACATGGTTCGACGGACGGAAGCCCTCGAATGGTGATCACGTACCGGAAGACGCAGTGTTGGTAGGCCCCCCCACAAGATGGACCGACGATCTCGACTAGATCGCGGAAAAACTTTGGATGAGGGCAGCGCAGAACCGATCGTCGTGAAGATCTTTGGTAGAGGCATCAAGATGATGATGAACTAAATTAGTAAAAAATTGTAATAAATAAATCTAGATAGTTTTTATATCTTAAGACACCCATATGAATTTGACTCAACCGTGCCAAGTCAGGACTTAAGACCGAAATATATCAATTGCCTAGAAGATAGAATATCATTATTCACAATAAGAAGTTATTAGACGCTAGGGAGCATTTTAATGGACCATTAAATTAACCTATAAACTAAACTTAATCATGACTAATTGAAGTAGCGCAAAGGGTACAACTTGCGGTGACTATATTTTAAGCATCCGGGTGGTCCCTAACGTTAAAAACCCAATCTTTCAACTAGATATTCCACTAACAGCAACTTACATAAAAATTGAGATAGGAGAAAAATTTATTGGCTACACGAAAGTGGAATCTGTCATCAAAAGTATTTTTATCGCCCTTAATGAGGACTTTAACAGAAAGAGGAGTAGCAATTACAATAAAATCATTTAGAGCTCAGTTTTGTAATCGAAAATCGAGTCAGTTAGTTATACAAAGGAATCTCCATTTAAAATCCTTCATTAAACTTATCTCATTCGGATCTATACTTAAATCCTTGTTACGTAAGTAATCGATTTAGAAGAGCCGCGAAGGACAGAATGCGGTTACAAATTTACATATTTAGGATTATTTTAATTTAATATGCATTTGAATAGTTTATTTACATAAACATGAGGGTCCATTACCGTTTGTGTGACGCTTTCCGGTAATATTATAGCTCAGTGAGTTTACGTCGTACGAATAACAGGGGTCAGATGTTCTGTCGAAAACCACTTTAATACATAAACATCGCGGCTGAGTTTTGTAGTACTACGGACACTTAATGATTAAGTAATTTGTCAAACACCCTTATTGGTAGGGAGCGTTCTCAAACGCCCTTTTTATGTCCAACATTAATTAGTCTAACACGATATTGCTCTCGCATCAAATAGTATTTATAAAACACCCGTCAACTTGAGATGCTGACTTTAATTAATTGTGGCGACGACTCAAACGCGTTAAATCGATCACTGTGCGTCGGAGTTCCGATTATAGTAATGTTTTTATCCTTATTGCTAATAGATCGTAAATATTTCAACGCGCGAGACGACATGCGCTTGTGACAAATGGTAGCTTATAAAATACACGCCATCACTTCAAACCGTCCCCAATCGGTACGTTTCCGACGACTAAAATAACAACATTGAACAACATAGATGCATTATTGTGTCTCCAGGTTTTAAGGTTGAACGGAAACTTGGGTTTTGATTTATACGGTCGACAAAACTCGCATTTAAAATTTAAGTTCAACATATTGCTCTATTTTACTGTACTGCGTGGAATAGTGGAAAGCTTTATTACCTATGAAAACAGTGTGAGTGTGCTTTTGTTGAATTTCGAAATCTTATTTGAGATTTAATTTAGAATACGCTTTTCTCGAAATCTTTTTACTCAAATATCATATTTAATACTGCTCGGCTAAGTTCAAAACAAATGTATTATAAAAAATTGAAAGATTTTTTTAAAAACGTGGTTAAAAAAGGTTAATAAGACAATACTTTATAGTAAATTATATTGTATAATGTTTTAATGATATTTTTATGAAAAAAAGAAGCCTGCTGAGTTTGTTTTGCGCGTTATTCTCAGGTCAGAGCCACCACAATGTCGCCGTCTCTGCCCACACACTACTCGCGCCTTTAATCGCGACGCTTCGCCCTTGTTCCTTTCACTGGTTCCCAAAAAACAGGGAGCGTTGGGCACGACGTGGAGCATGATGAGGCATGACGAGAAATTTTGCCACACTTCGTCTCTGGCTCCATTCCATGCTACTTCCCATGCCACTCATCGAGTGTGTCCGAGAGTGCCCATGAGACATTTTATGATGTTAAGTCTCATGAGCTTATGTAGCCTAGTAATTTCATGGCACCCTTCAAAAGTGAACCTAATAATATGCTTGCAAATTAGTGCTTTAGTCTTAGTTACCTACCTAGTTACCTACTTAGTTACCAACCTAGTTACATACTTAGTTACCTACCTAGTTACCTACTTAGTTACCTACCCAGTTACCCACTTAGTTACCTACCAAGTTACCTACCTAGTTACTTCTTAGTTACCTACCTAGTTACCTGCTTAGATAGGTATCTAAGTAGGTAACTAGGTAGGTAACTAACTGGGTAGGTACCCAGTTACCCACTTAGTTACCTACCTAGTTACCTACTCAGTTACCCACTTAGTTACCTACCTAGTTACCTACCTAGTTACCTACCCAGTTACCCACTTAGTTACCTACCTAGTTACCTACTTAGTTGCCTACCCAGTTACCTACCCAGTTACCCACTTAGTTACATACCTAGTTACCTACCCAGTTATGCACTTAGTTACCTACCTAGTTACCTACCCAGTTACCTACCCAGTTACCCACTTAGTTACCTACCTAGTTACCTACCCAGTTATCTACTCAGTTACCCACCTAGTTACCTACCTAGTTACCTACTTATTTACCTACCTAGTTACCTACCCAGTTACCTACCCAGCTACCTACCTAGTTACTTACCTTGCTACCTACCTAGTTACCTATCTAGTTTCCTACCTAGTTACCTGCCTAGTGACCCACCTAGTTGCCTAGTCAGCTAAGCCTCCACTGGTTATTTACTACTTTATTTAATGTGATGAAAAAGTACACTTTTGTGTGTGTCTAAAATGTTATAAAAAACAACTGAGTCTAGAAACATTTATAATATAACACGGGTTTGTTTTAAAACAACAAACAGATTCTTAGAAAATTTAAAAAAACAAGGCGGAATTTCTATTTTGGAAGAGAAAGGGGAAACTTTACATGATTTGAGTAAAAGTCAATCAGAGTTATCAAAACCAAAGTTAGTCTGTAGACATTCACATGAATTATAAATACTTAGTAGAAGTCTTTTAATAAATTAAATAGATAATGGACATTTTGATTGTGAGGTCACGATAGAAAACTTTCTCTTGTAAGTTAAAATTTATTTCTATTGATATAATTGATATTCAAAATGTTTTAATGCTGACTTTGAATAACTTTGATGATATCGGTGTTTGTTGAAATTTCTGTCTACATAAATATTTGTATTGTTCTTGTGCGCAGAAATCGTAAATATTTTTTTAATTCAGCCATCATGGGAGGAATATGGTTGTCACTTGATTGAGTTTCTATATTGACTTGAAGTACTGATTCTCAGTTCAGCCACATATTTGCGGATGCTGGTTAGTCATTTTTATGACAGTAGGGGACGATAAGAGTAGGACGTTCAGCTGATGGTCGCCCCTACGGCCTGCCGAGTGGTTAGCGACCCTACCTACTAAGCTAGAGGTCCCGGGTTCGAATCCCGGTAGGTGCAAACAATTATGTGATGATTATGGATGTTAGTTTCCGTTCCGATTTTTAATCACGTGTATATCGTATTAAATATATCGTTGTATTGCAAACTATAGCACTGGCTTTGCCTAATTTGGGGTAAGATAATTTGTGTTCAGGATTCTTGAAAAATCCGTTCTGAGCGGCATACGTCTCCTTGAGACATAATTGAGATGTTAAATCTAATTTGCCCAGTAATTTCACTAGCTACTGCCAGTGCTGTCTGTATGAACTACTGCGCTCTTCAGTCCGAAACACATTAATAGTTACACATTACTGCTTCACGGCAGAAAAAAATTAATCAGTGAATTTATATCACTGTGAAACGAGTTCTCCAAATATAAAGAAGGGCGCCGTAGCTAGTGAAATTAATGGGCAAATCAGACTTAACATCTTATGTCTCAGAAATTAAGGTTTTTCAAGAATATTGAGTGGTTCTGAGTTTTAATGAGCATTGCGTATCAATTACCACCTGCTGAAGGTCCTGTTCGTCTCGTCCCTTATTTTCACAAAAAAAAAAAACTTTTTTTTAATAAATGACTAGTTTTTCCTTCTTCTTTCCTTCCTTCATTGTTGGCAAGTTCTAGTTAACAACATCATTTTTAATGTATCTATGAGAATTGTTTGCACCTGAATAGCTTTTCATTCCGACTAACTAGAAACCCAAACTTCCAAACCCAAAGGATTTTAAGCTTTTCTCGTCAAAGTCTTTCCTACAATAAATTATACCTAACTGCTGAGGAGTAAATTCAAATTCAAATATTTTTATTCAAAATAGGAAGTGACATCACTTATTGAAAGTCAAAAAACTACCACCCATTCCAAAATGAATGCCTCAGACCTGAGAAGAATGGGCGCAACAAACCCAGCGGGCTTTTTTTTTACATCGAATAAATATGTTTACAAAGTAATAATGTACAATTAATTTTATTATTTAATAGCCTGAGGGCGGTCACTCCATTCCCAATCTGTGGTATCATTAAGAAAGTCATTTATGTTATAGTAACGTTTACCACACAAACGTTTTTTAACAATTCTTTTGAATAACGTAATACTTTTGTTTTTAACATTTTCTGGGATCTTGTTGTAAAAGCATATACATCGCCCCACAAAAGACTTACTAACTCGACTTAGCCGAGTAGTAGGCATCATCAGTTTATGTCTGTTCCAATCAAATTTCCAATGTCATCTTTGTGCTTTATATATATATTAGACGTTTGATCCTCAAACTTGATGAGATACATATCAGTAAAGTAATAAAAAGTAAATTATATTATTAAAGACCACCCTTGAAGCGTGGTCTCATTTTTCACACACACTTAAAGACGCTTTTACATGAGAAGCTGGAAAATCAGTAGCCGTTCAAACGAATGCCATAAATGTTCGGAAGTTGACAAATCTTTCGCGTTATTTCTGTACTAATTAGAATGGAACGTGGGTGTCACATGACAAACGGGGAACACATTCGGAAAGTGAGCTCTGAAAGATAAATCTATTGTTGAATGTTTAGAATAACTAGGATGATGTCGGAATGTGTATAGACGAAGAATACCGCTACTTCACATGAGTTTTGTAACCAATTATTTATATATTTAAGTAATGTTGCTTGCTAAAGATACATGGAGAGGAGTATAATGAATATTTATAAAACACATAAAGTTCGAAACACAGACTTAAGACAGAAAATAAAAATCACTTATGTCACTAATGCTATAAGAAAATTTAAATGGCACTGGACGGGAAACATCCTTCGGGGTAAATGGAGTAAATGTATCACAGACTGGTATCCCAGAATCTTAAAAAGGAAACCGGGGAGACAATACAGGAGATGGTCAGACGAACTTAGGACGATAGCAGGCAAGACATGGTATAGGTTAGCTAAAGATAGAAAAGAGTGGAAAAAGTTGGAAGAGGCTTTTGTCAATGGACAACCAGATAGTGATAGATACTTAGTTAAGGATAGTTTGTAAGTATATATGTAAATGATACTATCTGAATTAAGGCTTATATTATTATTATTATATTTAATGGGTTATACATTAATAAATGAATGTATAGATGTCATCGTATAATAATAACAAATAAATCTATTTTTCCATCTACTTGCGGATGTGAGACCTGCGGGCCTACCATGTACTGTTATTGCAAATCAAATGACGACCTTAACTGAACCGCTTTGCTATTTCATACCACGATGTCATTAGAGCTATCTAGTTTGTTGACGTCAAACCATTAGTTAATATTTCAATCTTAACTGGATAGCTTATGAGTCAAAGTGAGCGATTCAAAAAATAATAATGAAGAGGAGCGGCTTAAAACTCATTGCCACTCTTTTAAATCAACATTTATAGCTTCATCATCTTACAAATCATTTCAACTACTTACAATATATTATTTAAAGTGATGCAACAAAAACAATCTTTAGTCAGAACTATAACAGCGGTTGAAGCGGCATTTATACCTGAAACAAAGTAAAATATTTGCTATAGTAAAGAAATGCTGATGTCATAATAGAGTGTAAATGTTGGAAATCCCTTAAAATTAGTAATTTTATAATAAATATAGTAAATACTTTATCTACACTGCCTTAAAAAGCGAATTAATTAATTTATGAGTATTGCTTTTATCGTTGATCTCTTTTAAAAGTGTTTGGAGGAGAAATGGTTGATATATATTGATGTACCATTAATAAGTAAATGATATAAGAACATATAATGATGGCCTCTCTCCTATGAACACATAACATGAAATTTAGGAAAGGTAAATTTAAATTTGGTTCAAATAAAAGTGGCTTAGTTATTCGATATCCATTTACAAACTGAAATGGTTCACTTTCGAATTAACGTAACGCGATTACTTTCACGCATTAACATAATCCTTAAAGAGATTATAAGGATATCTGATTACGGGGCCAGTTCTCTAATGAGTTCGTGGCCTTAATTAGATTTAATAAAACGCATTTATTGTACAGCAACGAATGTGATTTTAATAATTATATTTAAAACTAGCCACTCGCCTTTAATTCATTCATGCTTATCTTGTTAGTTTTGGAAGTGATAAATGAAACGCCTAGTCCTTTAAAATATCATAGTGGGTTGGCTACGGTGTTTGCCTTAAAACATTATTTAAACGCCCTGAAAATCATAATACGCCCTGCCAATTACAATACGCCCTACCAATCACAATACCTCTCGACGATTAACACGCCCTGCCAATTTGAATACACCATGCCAATTATAATACATCCAGCCAATAACATTATGCCATGCCAATCACAACAAGTCCTGCCTATTACAATAAGTCCAGCCAATTACGTTATGTCATGCCAAACACAATACGCCCTGCCAATTGCAATACGCAATACCAATTACAATACTCCCTGCCAATTACAATTCGCCCTGACGATTACAATACGTCCAGCCGATTACAATACGTCCAGCCGATTACAATACGTCCAGCCGATTACAATACGTCCTGATAATTACAAACATCCTGCCATTTTGAATAAACCATGCCAATTATAATACGCCCAGGAAATTAGAGTATACAATGCCAATCACAAAACGCCCTGCTACTTACAATACGTCCAGCCAATTACTTTATGCCATGCTAATCACAATACGAACTGCCAAGTACAATACGCCCTGCCAATCAAAATACGTCCTGATAATTACAAACGTCCTGCCAATTTGAATACACCATGCCAATTATAATACGTCCAGCCAATTACATTATGCCATGCCAATTACAAAACGCACTGCGACTTACAATACGCAATTCCAATCACAATACTCATTGCCAATCACAAAACGTCCTGATAATTTCAAACGTCTAGCCAATTTGAATACACCATGCCATTACAATACCTCCTGCTAACTAGAATACGCCCTGCCAATCACAATACGCTCTGCCAAATATATTGTAATTGTAAGTTTTTTAAACTTACTTATTTAAACCGGATTATACTTCAACATACTATAATTGCTACAATTTCAAACTTGTGACTATTTTATTCAAAAACTTTTGTTTCATACAAAATTCAAATGTCAAATTGTAATTATGACATATATAATTTTTTTTTTATCTGAAATTTAATTAAAATCAAAGTATAATGTGATTTAAGTTAAGATTGTTTGTAGATTTATGGGTAAAATGCCTGAAAATAAATGATTTATTAATATTATTATTATAACACTTTTATTTAACGGAATTAGTCAAAGAAATTAAATTAACGTTTCAATAGGGATATAACTGCTTTAATAACATTTCTCAGATAAGGTTTATTGTTACAAATTTTAATCTAAAGCACAATCCTATGTAGTGTACTGGAATAAGCAAAGAGAAATAAATTTACATTTCTTTCTTAGCGATAGGGGCATGCATACTTAATTAAACGGAATTCTTGTAACAAAGAATTTGTATTTAAATAAAATGCAAATAATTCTTAAAAACGAATTGCCTTGTTTTGAATAAAGAGATGCGTGAATGCTTCTTAGCGAAGTATATAGTTCGTTAGTTGGTTTTGAAGAGCAATCATCATATTTTATTAGTTTCCAAAGTAGGTTAAATGTTCTATTCAAATAGCTGAACGGAAAGACCTTGTTCTCGTCCAAATAAAAAGAAGTAATGATGATTTTTTATATACCTTAGATTAAGCATTGGTCTCTGCTGCGCTCCAACTAGATACCGCAGGCGTAGTCGCAAAGTGCGGCAACTAATACTACGCCAATGAACAATATGTGACGTTGACGAGCCACATGTTCTGTTAAACTTTGCTAATAATTAAAATTAAAATGCCGGGTTGCTACGGTAAGTTGTACAAATAATATTAATTAACTTTGTAAATAGTATATTTCATCACGAGTGCGGAAAGCCTGTCATTGCAAAGAGAACCGACAAATGTCTACCCGAGCCGAGGCGCAGCCGAAGGTGAGGGTTGACAGTCGGAACTAGTTGCAATGACGGTTTCGCACGTGTACTGAACAACTATTTTTAATACAGTTGCGAAAAAATTAAGTAGTTTAATAGAATAATAATAAGACAATAAACTCAACTAACTAAAATGGCGCCAACCGTAAAAGAATATAAGGAGAGATTTTTTTTTATTTCTTCACCCATTTTTGGTAGGCAAAGGGAACTATGCCCATACAGCCAAGTCTTAAGTAGATTTTTTTTATTGATATGAAATGAAAATGAAATTTAACTCATTGAATCGAATCATTAAATCTGATACTGAATCAAATTAGTAGCTTCTTTTTTGACATATTTGCATGAATCATAAAAACTTCGTGGTTGGTTTTTTCTTTTAAAAAGACATTATTTTGACAGTTGGGATAGAGAACGCACAAGTTCGGAAAAGGTAAATATAAAGCTCGAGTATGTAATAGCCCACATCCCGAACGCTATACATCCCTGCAATACGCCACTTTTTGAGCAACTGTATTAAAAAATAATATTACAAGACATAAAAAGGACACTGGGATTACATATCATCAGTAAGTACTTTGTATTTTATTAATTTTAACAAAATTTGAAAAAGCCATTGAGTTTCAAGTTGCCACGCACACAAACATCTAATAGCTGTTGTCATAATAAAAAATCTCTTGTTCTTAGGTAGTGCGGTAACTAGTTGGAGCGCAGCGGAGACCAATCCTTAATCTAATGTTCATACTTTGCAACTGATCTATTGCACTATATCTATTGTTTTGGAATAGTGTTTTTGAAGTCGGTTGTTTTTTTGTTAAAAATTTTTTTTCCTCGCAAGCGTGTTGGAAAAGTGCTTCGTACTCGTGTGCAACTTACTCACTAGACACTCGGCTGATTTACGCCCTCGGCTACGGCACGGGCTGCAACTCACAGCCTCGTGTATAACGAGCAACTTAGTTCACTTGAATCGTAATATACTAGTAATTAAAGCCACTTATTTTCATACTTTTCATTTTTCTCTCTATTCCCTTTGATATAGCGTGTATTGTCTTGAAGTAAGTATCCAATTAATACAAATTCACATAGATAGAAACATTTAGAACAATATTGTTCCATCCTCTAGGATCAACAGTGGCAAAGGAACTTAAAAAATCTTTATTCAAGTATGTTTACATTGAACATTTATAACTAATACGATTATTGTAAAATCGTTTACTGTAAGCTGTTTTCAATGTCATAAATTATCGTGTGTCGCAGCAACGACTTTTGATTGTTCACTGTTTGTCAATCACAAACTGTAGCGTTTAAAGAATAGGTATTAAAAAAAACAATACAGTTAATTCGCTATTATCTAAACATATTTCCAACCAAACCGTCCAATATTTAATGATAAATAATCAAGCACCCTGTTCTATCTTAAACATAATAACATTGTGCTTTATAACAAAGAGTAGCTCATTATAAGGATTACAATATAAAAGTTATTTCTGTTCATTAGTTTCCATACCGGTGCTACACAGCAAGAGGCTTATTAGATGACTATTAGCTTTGTATCAAGAGAGAAAACAGACTTTTAGATAAAAATTAAATAGATTAAATAGAGAATAATTGTTGGCTTTATGAAGCATATTTCCTGAAATTCAACAGGAGGTTGCTTAATAAGTGCGTTCTCAAACTTTTTATAACACACAACTATACAGTTTTTTTGAGTTTTTCTTTAGTGTTAATTCCGCCAATATTTATCTTTTAAAATATTCGACACGTGTTTCGCCACTACTTGAGACAGCCTCAGGACATGTTGACTCGCCGAAATCTGGCACGAGACTGAATCAAATGTGAAATGAGCCGTAAACTGCTCTTTTATACCCTAGTCCCATGAAATGACACGCTGCGATTGGTCGGCTGTTGTAACGTATTACCCCCGGAAGAGATACGTAACAATAGTGAAGGGACCAAATTTATTTGTTCATTCAACAATGTAAACATGTTATTTTTGTTTTTATCACACAACTTTTATATAATGCGGCCTTTTTGATGGTAGTTGATTACCCCTTCCCATTTTATTACTAAAACGTTGGCATACAAATTAAATAGGTTTTGCAATAATCGGTTGCCATGATCATGTATCTATTACGTACCATCAACTGAGCCATTCGGTATTATACTCTCATCTGCAATATTTAAAGAAGTCTTATTTAAAAAAAATATGTTCACTCACTAGGGCTTTCGCTTTTATTTTTAATGTGGTCTTGATAAAAAATTTAAAGTTACTCTGACCCAATCGATTTTTTGTTTTCATCTGCAATATGAAGTATTTTGGTTATAAAATACAATTTATCTGACCCGCCTGGTCATTTGCTTGCAAAAGAAACAATTTATTTTACAATGATTTGAGGTGATCGTTTCCGGCCCTATACTTATTGTTCTAGAAAATGTATCATATCAATTTATTTCTATTCTGTGTATATCTGTCTAAATAAATTTTTAACACAAATTCATTTGGTGAAGATATATGAGTTTGTGGCCTGATGAGGAAGTAATGTTTTAGTATAATAATAACTACGCATTTAGATGGTAAGTATGGAATGTGACACTGGTGTGTGATGTTGGAATTAAGCAGCTGAAATTTGGCTTAGCGTTTCTACAAATCTAGATTTTCTTTAAGTAATGTAAAGCAGTTTAGTTCGTCAATGTTAAGACCGCTCCTCCATTTCATGACCGCCTGGTAATTAATAGTGATAGACATCAAATTTTACGGATCGTTCTTTACAATTAATAGCATTACGAGATTGTTTTCAATTTATAATTCCATACATGTCTATCTATACTTGTATATTTATTTTAATACTATTAGAATCTTGGAAATCAATTTGTCAGGGATAATCTTCAAACCGTTATTACCTGCATTGATAGAATTTAAGAGGAATGAATAAAATATAAGCTATTCAGTTTAGGTTTTTAGTCATAAATAATTTGATTAGACCACTTATGGTCATGTTCACTCTTTGGACATTTTCTCACCAATACACTGCTACCTAATTTATATTGGCGTTGGATATATATGACTCACGGTACGCAGACGTGGTCGCTAACTATGGGCCTTATGAGAAATCTCATGATATGAGCTCATGGTCGCTCAGAGGGCAATGGAGAAGGCTATGCTCGGAGTTCCCCTGCGAGATATAATCAGAAATGAGGAGATCCGTAGGAGAACCAAAGTTACCGACATCGCCCAAATGATTGCGAAACTGCAGTGGCAGTGGGCCAGGGCACATAGTTCGACGGACAGATGGCCGTTGGGGTAGTAAAGTCCTCGAATGGTGACCACGTACCAGAATACGTAGTTTTCGTAGCCGCCCCACAAGATGGAGCGACGATCTGGTTAATATCGCCGTAATGGACCGATCGTCGTGGAAATCTTTGGGGGAGGCCTGTGTCCAGCAGTGGACGTCTTCCAGCTGATGATGATGATATTTGCTTAAGGCGACACTAAATGCCGGTGACCTTGAGCGATATGAGTTCACGGCTCCTATGTAACAAAGCCAATATTTTCAAAATTCTTGGGTCGAAAATGTAACATTTTAATAGGCGCAAACTGTTGTTTAACTGCAAAGAAAACTGGTAGTTCATAATAGCTCTGGAGTGCTAACTTTAACCAACAATAAGCATTAGCAACCTACAAGTAAGACTTAAGGGTATGTGTAACAGGATAAAGTACTGTTCATAGCTCTAAATCCTATATTTTCACCATAAAACTTGTCTAAAAACACCTTGTTTGTATGTTTTCTGTTTACCCTTCGCATTAAGAAAATTATCGTTATATCTTGAACAAATACTTCATAATGATATGGAAAGAAATAACAACATACCTATAGTCAGGTTTACATAACGCGCGTTATTATAATAAATAATGTCTCGCAATTAGACGTCGTATTGTCAAAGGTTTCATACAAAGTATTTTCTCTATATAATCTGCGTTTAGAACACCCTGTAGAGCCCTTTGAGCTCCACGAGTTTTTTCTATTATTTCTATGCTTTGTTGTATCAATAACAAAGGCCTGAGACAGGTAATTGCTCGGCAAGTAATCTACGGTTATGATTTAGCTGCCCAATTAGAATCATGTTACCAGGAACAAATTATAGTAACCACGAGGCGCCGAAAGCGCTTACTACAAAATGGCCGATCTTATTTTGACATGGATAAATTACTGTAATATTTTATATATTCATTTTAATTAAATTTTATTTATTAATATTCATTATATTATAGGTAGGAATTATTAGATATATTTTTCTCAAAAATACTGTAGTGTTTGTATTACTTTGGGTGTTGGTTTGTATTACTTTTGTATTGGTTTGGGTTTAGGGTGCCGTAGCTAGTGGAATTATTGGGCAAATCAGACTTAACATCTTATGTGTCAAGGTGACGAGCGAAATTGTAATGCCGCTCAGAATTTTTGGGTTTTGCAAGAATTCTGAGCTGAACTGCATTGTAATAGGCAGGGCGTATCAATTACCATCAGCTGAACGTCCAGGTCACCCACATATTATTAATTTTAAAATTAGCAAGTGTATACCATTAAAATTTCCCATTTATTTCGAGTAAAAACAAGTCAGTGATTTAATTTCGGTTTGCTAAATACAAGTTATATTCACTCGCTTCCACTTTACTTAACTAACTTGACGTGAAGTGCAAATGTGTGTGTACTTAACCGGTATATCAAAATTCAGTAAATTTTCGTATTTTTTTCATATGATAAAAACAATACTAATGAACTGCAAACTACTTGATTGTCAAACATGATGTGTCAGTTTTTAATAAAATGCATATATGTATAATATGTGTAATAACATGACTATACAACAAAGTTATTTAAGTATCTATTCCTGCTAATCTTCAAAATAGTTATTGAATCTTATCGGTCAGGAATTTCACTGCAATAACCCATTAATATTCATTTAGTTACTATTTTTATTTAAACACATTAAAATATATTATATCAAATCTGATAATAATAATAATAATATTGAGAGACTTTTTACACAAATTATCTTGCCCCAAGTTAAGCATATATAGCCTGTGTTATTAGGTTATGTTAGGTTACAAGACAATGATATATTTAATACAATAAACTTACTTAAACATACATAAATTAATATAACATACATATAAACATACATAAATACATTTAAACATCCATGACTCGGAAACAAACATCCATGCTTATCATATAAATGCTTGCACCTACCGGGATTCAAACCCGGGACCTCTAGCTTAGTAGGTAGGATCGCTAACCACTCATACAGGTCGTCTTGTCTGATGCAATAGTCATTCGCACATAAATGAAATCTACGCGAGGAAAGTCGTAAGCATTTGCTGGTGAAGAATAAGAATAAAATATAATTGATATTTTCTACAGCTCAACCTGTAGACGGTAATATTGTAACAACCGTACCGCCAGTAAATCGTGAACGGACCACCCACTAGTGTTGTGAGAAGCAAAATAAAAGATCGATAAATAACAGTGCTCACGCATAATTGATCACAAATTAAAATTCGGTTCGAGTCGAGCATTGCCGAAAGCGAAATTAGACTCGACGTACGCTCACTTACACCCACATATGTAAGTAATTAACGCACACACTGACTTAATCGTGCATACATTACATACTAATTGTCCGCCCAGACTTCGCTCGCATAGACTTTAATAAAATGAAATTGAAAAAAAAAAAAACTTAACTACTTAGATCATTAACGGCCGTTCCCAATATACTATCTACAGATAGAGATAAATTACAACATTCTACTGTCAGTAATAAGCTGTCAATAAACTGAAGCTGTCCCAATATACCCGATAAGTCATTCTTATCGCCTTATATTGGGACGCGTGAATTGCAATTTCCATACAAACTTCTATCGCTGGAAAGCTATACGTCGTCCCATTGACAGACAGCGTGTACGGATAAGGTGAGTTACCGTCGATAAGTTTATTGGGAAAGAAAAGTCAACGATAGTAACGATTTTTATCTCAAGTAAGAGATAGACTGAATATTGGGAACGGCTGTAAGACAGCTGTGATTATTCTGGAAATACAAATATTTATTTAAACAGTAGCAGTTGTTGTAATTAATGTAGCTTTCTTGAGGTAACAGTATTTAAAGTCAATGCAGTAATTTTTGACACTATCCAATACAAAAAACCACAAATATCTCCTTATAAATTAGTTTAGATTGTGGAGTATAACAAAATAAATGAATAATGAAGGAATAATCTGTAACTAATCCAAGGATTACATTTATAATAGCAAAATGTGGTATTTCAAAGTAAGCAGCTTATGCCAAAAATTTTCACTAATAAGTAAAGCATACTAGCATTAAGAGTAGAGATAGAGAGGCAGTAGTTATATAAATAAAATATAAAATTGATATTTTATTTATACTTTTATGAATAGGGCAGTAAAATTTTGACAGCAGTAAAAAATCTCATATGTTTAACATCCGTCTTTCAAACAATGGTAATGGTTGTTTTCGAACACTTGCATGACAATAAATTAATTTTATGACAAACGGTTCTGAGAAAGCAATCTATTATAATAGATCTTTCGTTCCAGAGTGAAACAAAAACTAAACAGGGAGAATCAAAGCTCCGCTTGTATTAATACTTCGTTCACTTAAACACGGACTAGTAAAAAAAGGACTCCGCGCCGTGATATTAGCAAGTGAAGCACCTTTATGGTAGTGTGTGTGCGGTTACGTATACCAGTTACACAATTTTTTCTTCCTTAAATAATCATATATCCACAAATACTTTTATATTATTGTTTTAACACTTTTTCATAACACACGACGGCATTTTTAAAATATTTTATTGGCACGCAAACTGGTCTGTCACAGACGATGACAAATCTCATAATGGCGGCCGATCGGCCTGTATTAGTGCAAGTGTATGCGTGAGGCTATGAATTTACACGTTTACCGGCTTGTTTTGGTGCCTCACTGTTATGTAAGGTGACACGGAGTCCTTAGTTTTTTACTCGTCTGTGCACTTAAAAACTTTTTACAAAAAATACTGATTCTCTATAATTCCTAATGGTTTCTGTATAATATTTGGAGAGAGTGATAATAATTGCCATCTTTTTTTTTTGAGAAAAGGAGGACAATTGGGCATACTGGTCACTTGGTGTTAAGTGATCACCACCGCACACATTCTCTTGCAATACCAGAGGAATTACAGGAGGCCTTTAAGGAAGGTGTACGCGCTTTTTTTCACGCGCTCATCTGATATCGGTAATAAGTGTGTGCAATTCTGGTCACTCACACACATCATCAAGTAAAGAGAATTTTATTTAATTATTCATTTAAGGTCGCTTTAACAACTTAGGCATGAGGTAAGAATAGTACGAATAACAATAACGATATCTTTATATATAAAAAATTCGTGTTATGTTTGTCCATTTGTCCACGACGAACTCCTAAACTATTGGACCGATTTTATTTCAGTATTCTTTGAGACAACTTTTTGATACACAGTTTGAGAGTTCTGCTGTTACTTTATTTCATTATAAGAACAGGGAAAAAGAAGAAGGTCCACTAATTTTGTAATTAACAAAAAAGATTTCGAGTTTTGATATATATTTTGTATAACAATAATAAGTCTACGTATTAAAAAGTACCAGCAAATGAAAAAAATTTTTCAAATTTGAAAATCACAAAGTTATTTAAAAATATTCTATTCGATTGGAACGTTGCTCGCATTATGTGTTAAGATATTATTATATTCATTTGTTTAGGTAAAACGATGCGCTCCCGTCACCAGTTATAATAATTATTTTATTAAGTTATAATTTAAAATAAAACTACTTTAAGTTCAAGCACGAAGCTAACTCTTGACTTAGCTTCCTAGAAAAACAACATAAGTCACACAAATACTTCTTAGAACAATAATAGGTCTCGACGACTAGCGCCCATTAAAAACGTTGGCATTTAAATTAATAGTGGAATTATATTACGTGGAGATAGTTTTATTGAATGGACTGCATTAAAAGTTATTCCAACATACTTTTTTATTACAATGATTTACTCAAATTCTTATAATAAGACTTATTATGTTCTTTGTTCAAATAAAATATGAAAACAAAAAAACGATACAGGACTCGAACCTACGACCTCTCGCGTTCCGTGCGAGTGCTCTTCCAACTCAGCTTACCGTTCGAATGACGTATCGTCATAAATTCTTGTATGCTTTGTTAAACCCTCAGGTTGTGTCAATTTTTTTTTTGTTATTTTACACTCAGATTAACATAAATTAGTTTACATTTATTTAATATTATTTGACGAGGCCTATAAGTCATGAAAAAAAATATTTGTTTATAAAATAACATATTTTTCTGTAATACAAAACCATGCGATGCTTGCATGCATGCGTCCTCATCACCAAATAGTAGATGGCAATGTTTATATGAATCCACAAACATTATAATTACATCGACCTGTATAGCTGAGTGGTTAGCGATCCTACCTACTAAGCTAGAGGTCCCGGGTTCGAATCCAGGTAGGTGCAAGCATTTATATGATGAATATGGATGTTTGTATCCGAGTCATGGATATATGTATGTTTATATGAATTTATGTATGTTTAAGTAAGTATATTGTATTAAATATATCATTGTCTTGTATATAAAACAGGCTATATCATATGCTTAACTTGGGGCAAGATAATTTGTGTAAAAAGTGTGTCAATATTATATTATCAACAAATTTACGACGCAATGAATCTAATCAGAAGTCAATGCACAAATGGTTCCGAAGGTAGACTTATTATGCAGGATCGCTTTATTAAACCTTAAACAATGGAGGACTATGCATTTCATGACATTAATTGAATTAAATGTATGCGCAAATGCAATGGCAATCATTCTATCACATATCCCAACCCCGTCTTCACAAGGCGTGACTTTATATCGAGAATGCCTCGGCTCAATGCATTAAAATTCATTGAAAACTTGACTAATACGACATTTCGTGATGCGATTACTTGAGCAAAACTCCGACAGAATACGAAAATCTGACGTCTATTTACACACGTTTAGGGAATATCTATATTTTTCGACATTTACTTAACAAACATAACATCAACAATAATCTTAAGCTAACAATAAAAACGTTATTGATCATACAAATATTATATTACTTGTATCATTTGTAAAAGAGTGTAATAATTTAAAAAAACATGGACTTTCTGAGTGATATACTTCAAAAGTTCAAGTAGTTTGCACAGGATGCCGGCTAGATTATGGGTACCACAACGGCGCCTTTATCTGCCGTGAAGCAGAAATGTGTAAATATTACAGAGCTTCGGTCTGAAGGGCGGCATTACTGGGCAAATGAGACATCTTATGCCTCAAGGTAACGAGCACAATTATTGTAGTGCCACTCAGAAGTTTTGGGTTTTTCAAGAATCCTGAACGACACTGCATTGTAATGGGCAGGGCGAATAAATAACCATCAGCTGAACGTCCTCGCTCGTCCCTTATTTTCATAAGAAAAACCCTTCGGGAAGATCTAAACATAGAGTCTATAGACTATCAAATATGTTTGCAGAAGTACGCGAGCATAGACGTCACCAAATTGTAAATAAAATTCCTAAGCCAGTGTGTCGATGTAAAAGTTCAAAATATAACCCTTTTTAAGGTATTATTGTGTATTCGTATTGTAAGAGAAAGCGTAGGTGACTTCGTTCCCGTGGGTCCTCTTAATCCATAAAAATATCACACCAGTTGAATAAGTTCATGTAAAAGAGATAAAATTATTTCAATAAACACATGGAACGTTGTAATAAAATGCTTAGAATTTGCAACATTTATAAGAGAAGTGTATATCGTAAAGGATTGTTAGTTTCTCTCAAGCGTCTGCATACAATAGGAACAAAGTCTCTTCAAAAGTATAGGACTATCTAGGTCAACGAGTTTGCCGATAGAACGCTGTATTATCTTTTACAACAAGACAAGCATTTAGGGTTCCGCGCCTTGAAAAAACATCGATCAATTTCGAACGATCGTCCAAAATGAGACAGTTAACACGGACGAGTAAAAAAATAAGGACTCCGTGTCACTTTACATAACAGTGTAGCACCAAAACAAGCCGATTAACGTGTAAATACATAGCCCCACGCACACACTTACACTACTACAGGCCGATAGGCGGCCATTATGAGAATTGTCATCGTCTGTGACTGATCAGTTTGCGTCTCAATAAAATAAAAATGCCGTCGTGCGTTGTAAAATAGTGTTAAAACGATACTATATAAGTATATGTGGCCATATATGATTAAATAATCATATAAGGGAGAAAAATTGTGTAACTAGTATCCCCCGTAACCGCACACACCTAGTGTGTGCGGTTACACACATGATTAAATAATCATATAAGGGAGAAAAATTGTGTAACTAGTATCCCCCGTAACCGCACACACCTAGTGTGTGCGGTTACACACATAACGGTGCTTTATCACTTTAGCACTTGCTAATATCACGGCGCGGACTCCTTTTTTTACTCGTCCGTGACAGTTAATAGTATTTTATGCGACAATTGTATAATCAGTAATAACTCTCGTGTCGTCATTCATTGCAAAGTCGCAACCGACGCTACTCGTATTTTTTGATTCAGTTATACAACGTGTTGCATACAATATTTTTTCTACGCCTAGGTAATTTTAAATTAATCAAACAAATATCAAAAGTTTTCGAGTTGCTGCTTAAATGGGTGGGAAATGTATTGTACTACTTCTCTGCTTATCTCTGGTGAGTGGTTTCATTTTTCGTTCAAGGAATGGCAAAGGTACACCCATACAGCCAACGCGGGAAACTTGAAAATACAAAACATACTTTGCAGCATCTTGAAAAATTATATATATAAGTTTTTACTACATTTACATACGTAAGTGTACTTAATGATTTAAACATGAAAATGTTACGTACTACGAATTTTGTTTCATGATAATAAGGGATGAGACGTGCAGGACATTCAGCTGATAGTAGTTAATACGCCTTGTCCATTATAATGCAATGCCGCTCAGGCTTCTTGAAAAACCCAATAATTCTGATCAGCACTAAAATTGCGCTCGTCACCTTGAGACATAAGATGTTAAGTCTCATTTATTTATTATTATTAATATATATATTACCTAATATTTCTAGGAACCTAAAAGAACTAAACCAGATTTTATTGTCTGTGGCACCAAAACAACTGCTTTTTTGACGGCATTATAATACGGTTATCAATGCTTATTTAGGCCATAGACTGTAGAGTTTAGTATGCCATAGACTTTTTCAAAGCCTCAAAAAAGTATGTACTTATAATACTGATCGTGACTGTATAAATGACATATAATAGTATAGGAGTAGAAAAAGATTATTCTAAGTTTGTAAAAGAATATTTTATTTTATTTGTACGACAACCATTTTTATATTCGTGATTTTGGAGCATATTTTGTTATAGCGGCGATACTAATAAATCTCTCATTGTGACAACTGAATGAGAATATTCCAATTTACATAACTAATTTATGGCAAAATTTATGGATGATGCAGGTTTCGAACTTGCACCTCGCGGTTTACTCGCGCTCTTCCAACTAAGCCAACCGTCCGCATGCCGCGTTTTTGTTATGCTTGTTCAACTTTCGGGTTGTTGCTTCATGTACAGGATCTACTTTACAGTTGATAACCTGCTCAACTATTTTCATACTAGGAAATTTAATTGAGGTGTCTGAGATTGAGATGTTTTTATTAATAAGTTTATTGGGAACCAAACTCACAATTTATTGATTGTACAACAATGTGTTTTCACTTCCTATGTCGTTGTACTATTTAGTTACTTATTCTCTAATATTTCGTTTATCTTAAACTTGGTTCTTGTTAAATAAAAAGAAATTAGTACGGAACCCGCGGTGAGCGAGTAAGACTTGTCCGCTTTTTATATCAGCTCGAATAAAACGAGCTGTGTGTCATGTTTCACACTAACGAGGTACAAATTGTAAGCTATTGAGGTGTCAGCACAGTGCTATATACAACTGACCTTATCCGTACAAATTATGAAGTTTTTTATCGTTATTTAAGTCTAGTGTTATGTTGGTACATTATCGAGGCAACAAATCAGAGTTGTGGTGCTGAGATAACACGACAAGAATATAGAACTTCACGGAATAGATACGGTAACTGGATTTAAACTAGCACATTGATCATTACTACATAATATTAGGGGTCAATGTATGAAATTGCCGATTTGTACTTAAAAATTGAAATTCGTTTTTTTTTATTTAATTACCTATATTATCTGTACATTGCTGCCAACTAATAGGAAGGTCATTTATGCCTTACGGAGATACGACAAACTGTGTGAAAGCATTTTGAAATACCTCTTGAGAAGAAAACTTGTCACGTAGAAAAATGAACAAATCTCGAAAAGAAAAGGTAGTCCAGTCCGTTCAAGCAAGGTCTGGCAAATACGAAAGGTTTCTAAATGAGCCTAGACCCCTGTATGTGCATGCTTTAGCTTATTCAGCCGCTTCACAAGCCGCACCAGCTCTGTTGTTGGTTCCATGTAGATGGGAAGGGGCCAGCGTGTCTGTACAGGTTGCATCCCATACCAGCGCCCGTTCCACCTTCCAAGAAATCAAACTCATACCATCAGGTCTCTTGCACTCGTCTCTTGCAATACCAGTCGGCTCAAGTAGACTTGGCACGTTGACGGTGGCAAGGGACCGGCGTATGATATCGTTAAGTGCGGCTTGTCTCGAGAAACGGCCTGCACTTTTGGCATGATGACATTTAAGAGGAGCGCACACCAGAACCCCAAGTCGTAGACATGTTGATATTCGGAGCGTGTCTGGCTCAAGAAATGTTCCTGTATTTGACGAAGGGTACGCGTGAAGCTAGTAGTCGGCCTCATGCGTACCCACGGCCAAAAGCATAGCACGCGCTTAACGTTATTAATCTTACAGTTATAATTAATTCTTATTTAATAGTTTAAACAAAATAGTAAATGTTTATTCATAATTTAAAATATAACTGGCGTTGTATTGTTAGAAATATCACATCATATTTATGTCGGAGTAATTGTAATTTATGTCTGTAATACTGCAAAAATATTTATTTTCACTGGATAATTACTCTTTATCCAATAACTCTAAACAATATCTCAATGTAATAGCCAAGTAAAACAAATTTACTTAAATTCCAATTGAAAATAAGAATCCACTAATAAAGATAAAACAAATTCTTTTCAGAGAGATGCAGAATAACTTAGTAAAAATACCGAATTCTATGCGCTATTTTATCACGCCGTAGCGATCTAAAGAACACTATTTTGTTATTTTTGCAGAAGTAATGTAGATGAGGGAGAAATATTACGAGCTTCGCCATTAAGGCAATATTTATAGCCCGAACACTGCCTTCCTAGATTGTGTTGAAATTATTTATGCTGTTGCATTTCGATATTTGCTGGAGTTATTTTGAATACACTGATTTATGATATCATAATATAGACTTCATAATGTTCTTTTTAATCACAAAGTATAATAAATCTTAATATTTATGAATTACGTGACACTTTGTTTGTCCGCGATGGACTCTTAAACTAATGAACGGATTTAAATGGCAATTACTTCATCGAGTGCAGTTTAGTCCAACTTGAGAGATAGGATAGTTTTTATTTCGATTTGGGACCCATAATTATTTTTATTTCCAATATTTGTTTTGTATGGACATATTTTCTGTGAGAGAATTTAATGACGCACGGTTTGACAGTTCTGCTGTGAAACAATTTCATTATAACAACAAGGAGCATATTATGTTACAATGAAAAAATATTGACAAATTCATCAAAAACAGTATTTTATTTATTATGTACAAAACAACGTCTGTCTGGTCAGCTAGTAGTATATATATATAATATATAAGAGATTTCCATGTATATAGTCACACATCACGGTATCTCTGAAACCATTAGGCGTAGAGACTTGAAATTTGGTAGAAATATTCCTTTCGCCGAGTAGAGATCAGCTAAGAACGGATTTAAAGAAATTCCATCCGCAAGAGTTGTTTTTTTATAACAGAACAACGTCTGTCGGGTCCGCTAGTTTTCAATAATTTGTTGCGTTGGTACTTATGTCATTTTATAATAACTACCGTCTAGCTGAGACTTGCAATAAACTAAATAAAAGTTTTTATTATTATAACTTTTCAAATTACGTGTATATTAATTACTTATAAAATTAATACGGTTATGATAGTGTATATAAAGTACTTTATAATAATATTTAAACTAGATTCACAATCAGTTAAGACAATTTAACATTTTCTAATAAATTTGTAGCTACCTAAGACACCCACAATAATATTTCTTTTTATACAAAAAAAAATATTTAGTTTGAAAATAGCTTCTAATTGTTTATGGAAATACCTTCTTATTGTTTATTGAAAGCTAAAACATTGTGCTGATACAAAAACAATGCAAATTAATATGTAATGGTAGGGTAAGGCTCAGTGAGACACCCACGATATCATATTTCATCTTTTACCGAAAAAAAAAATCATTTAGATTGAAAATAACTTCTAATTGTTTATGGAAAGCTATTTCACAAAGTTTCTCTTAAATATCACAATAACTTATATTTTTTTCTAACCATTGTGTTTACAAAAACAAACCCACATCCAACAAATCTAGTGCATTATACCGAGCGGTCATAAAAACACTTTAGAGTATATTTTATAGTGATTACTCTACGACAAGGATGAATGTCGGAGCTCTCGTTACTTCATCAACTTGTCCATTGTCCGTCCATCAAAAAGTTTTTGTCGGCACCAAAAACAGGATAAGACCGGTGATTACCGCACCATGACGCGATGTTAGCGGAACTTGTTTGATAAAGTGAATTTAAAGGACAAAAAATGTGGGAAATGGCTGAAAATAGTGACACTTGGAATCCATTTTTACGCCAACTTTCATAAAGTATTAAGCTGGTAGCTTAATGTATCGAATCTTAGATCATATTTTATACGTCTAGACAGTCTGTGAAAACGTCGAAAAAAAATTAATTTAGAACTACCCTCTATTTTGAGCAATTCACGCACACTAACACAAAGTTAAATACAAATCGCGCGTGTAAGACGTAGCTTGATACGCACACTAAACAAATATTCCAGGCCTGTTTTTATTGGTTACAATAAGAAACTCTATCTAGACGTATAAATTATCTAAGTATCGAATAATGAGTGGAGATTTTATGCATTACTATAGTCATAATGTGATAGTAGAATAGATTATCATATTTCTGTATACATGTTGTATGACAGACTAGCTTGGTTTTGCTTTTAAAATACAGGCTCCTATCACTATGCGCAATGTTAGTGTAAATAATATTTAATGATATGTAAATACGAGCATCTAAGTAAATTATTTAATGTGATTCGAGGGAATCGGCTCTGTAAGCCGAAACACAGGTTCCTCCTAGTTCGGCTCCAGCTGCTAAACCTTTTATGTACATACTAAAGTTTGTTCATTGTATTTTCTTTGTGTGTTAATTAAAATAAGTATTTTTTGTTAAACTAACAGATTATAATTATCTATATATATGTATATATATATAAATGAATTGCTGTTCGTTAGTCTCGCTAAAACTCGAGAACGGCTGAACCGATTTGGCTAATTTTGGTCTTGAATTATTTGTGGAAGTCCAGAGAAGGTTTAAAAGGTTAATAAATAGGAAAATGTTTGGAATAAAAAAAAACAACAATTTGGTATTATCTTTGATGTGTCCCCCGTCGGGCACAAATCGAAAGAATAGTTTGAAATGAATAATTATTTAGAATCTTTATATCGTTCAAACTTTCAACTTTTCTCTATAGTTGGTAGATTTTATGTACGATTTAATATTTGGTAGGTCTGAAAATCAGTTGTCATCAATTTTTTATACACCAAAAATTTTAATTCTTTTCTTATTACTTTATATGGCAATACAACGTTTGCTGGGACATCTAGTTATAAATAAAACCTTCAAAATACATTATATACTTTATCAAATGAATTGTAAGTACAAATACAATTAATTACAATTTATATGTGTCCTTTTTTACTATCTTAACAAGTTAATTTAATGTAAGTGAGATTGGTATTTTTATGTTTTGTAAAATAGTTTTATTAAATTTTATTTTACATTGCAGTGTGTATACTGCATTATATTTATTATTTATTGTATTATGTATAATACAGCCACGGTCAAACTGATTTTTTTTTATACATGAAGTTTAAAAAACAATTTCGAATCGCCAATTACGTTTTTTACATTGCCACTGATTTGAAGAGATGCTCTTATTGAGAAGAATCTGCAAAAAACTCAAAAACTGCTTTTTTTGAGTTTTTTGCAGATATCGTTTACATGAAGTATAAAGGTGAAAACAACTAACATTTAAAAGTTTAAACATATAAAAAGCCTCCACTTTTATGATCTACAATATTTTTTTACTATAAACTAAAAGACTTAGTTATTTGTTATTGCAACAATATCTATAAATTATATATATATAAAAATGAACCCTGGTACTATTTTTTGCATTTTACATCACAAATATAGTAGTAGCATTTTATTTTTTAATAGCACTTTACTAGACTTTACTGTTGTCAAAGTAATTTATTACCCACCCACTTTCATTCTGCCTTGCTTATCATATAAAATCATCTTCAACAGAGAATGCAACAGCAAATGAAGTTTCTAATTAGCCCTTAAATATCACGCCAAAGCTTTGAAGCAAAATGAAATTTAATTTAATTTAAAGTTTTTGCACGCTGTCTTTCCGCGAATCAAATTTGCAAGTAATGTCGCGGCACTAGGCCAAGTGGTTTTATTGGAGCGATGCCATGCCACCGAGCTGGTTGGTTCGTAGTTCTTTGCTCTTATTGCGAAACAAGTGAGGAACATCGCATAATTGCAGAACAACCAACTTAAATACATATCGCCTTGTTAACGTTCTCTAAAGATATTTTACATTAAACTGGAGCTGAAAATATAAAGCGAAATAGTTGTAAGAGTTTTGTTTGAGCTCATTTTGTTTTTTCTTTTTAAGTGACTTCTGGGATTAAGGATACAAATTAAGGACGGTTGGCTTAGTTGGTAACAGCAGTGGGACCTAACCCCACACCGTCTATAAATGTTGGTATAAATTAAATTTGCTTAATACACATTATATTTAATGCAATGTACGTAAAGTGGTGTAAAAAAAAAGGTGTAATTAATTAATGTAAATAAGTAAAGGTATTATGCGAGTAATTAGGTATATATTTAAACCAATGAATCAAAGTGTATATATATATATATATATCTTTAAGAGATTTCCACCTATATGACCGCGTGCAACGCAGAGCAGCTCGAATTGTCGGGGACCCAGTGATCTGCGAACGGCTGGATCACTTGGCGTTACGTATAGACGTCGCTTCATTGTGTGTCTTCTACCGCATTTATCACGGGGAGTGTTCCGAAGAGCTGTTTAACCTGATTCCTGCCGCCGAATTCCACTTTAACATGACTCGCCACAAGTTAAGATATAATCCCCACCATCTGGATGTGTGGCGGTCCTCCACAGTGCGGTTTTCAAGGAGCTTTCTTCCGCGTACTAGAACGCTGTGGAATGAGCTTCCTTGTGCGGTGTTTTCGGGACGATACGACATGGGTACCTTCAAAAAAAGCGCGTACACCTTCCTTAAAGGCCGGCAACGCTCTTGTGATTCCTCTGGTGTTGCAAGAGTATGTGGGCGGCGGTGATCACTTAACATCAGGTGACCCGTACGCTCGTTTGTCCTCCTATTCCATAAAAAAAAATATTGACTCACAATATCTATGGCACCACATGCTTGAAATTTGGTAGAAATATTCCTTTCGCCGAGTAGAGGTCATTTTTCCATTAATAATTCATTAATTCCACCAGCAAGGGATATTTATTATTAAAAGAACGTCTGTTGGGTCAGCTAGTATCAATATAAAAATAAAAATCCACGAAGACAGGACTGACCAGGCATCACATGCACACATCACTGTCAAGATAAACGTTTTGGCAATATCTTTAATACAATACAAAATAAGAAAAACATTTAAATGCGTTGTCTGTTGGAAGCTTTTCATCACCAACTATGCAAAACCAAACGAATTCAAATATTTTCCTTTCTATGTAAAGATAGGAATTGGAAGGACTTGACACTCGCGAACAGTTTATAAGAATAACACAAGAATATTGATTGTTACTTAAAATAGAGTCAGATTAAGCTCGAAAATACGCCTCTATTCTTCCGCTAACCATTTCAGTTGTTTTAATTGACGTTTGAAATGTACGGATTTAGAGCCTCTGTTTGCCATTTAACGTGCCGGCAGTCTTTGTCATTCATAACTCAAAAAATTCACATCGTAAACAGAACGTTTGAAACGGGTGTTTTGTTGTTTAATGATAACTTCGGTCCGTTAGAGGCTCGCAGATTTATTATGCAAATAGAATCAAAATTAAAATTAATTCAGAACATGGCAAAAATGAGAGAGAGTAATGATTAAATATGCTTCACTTCCCGGTCTTTTTAGGCAGCTTTAAAAGTTTTCTCGGAGGTTGAAAAGCGAGTGAATTTAACGATCTTTTTATTTGACGAGTCTGTTGCCGGAGTTTTTGAATTCGGAGGTGTTTTGTGAAACTAATTAATGTCAACGACAACGATTTACAGCTATTTCCGTTATTATTCGAAGTTGTAAGTTTTAAAGCGTATTTGTCGCTTGGCTTGTGTCGAGAATATTCGACATAAAACATCTACTATTTTATTAATTGATTCCCTTTTAGGTTTTGTTTGTATGTGCTTTGTTTTATTTTATTCAATAGCCAATTACTCCACCCATATAACAATCCATCTTGTAACTAATTCTAGTAGGCTTCATTAGATACATAATAGCTTTAAGGGTTAATGTATACATTTTTATAATAAAGACTCAGCCACTGTTCAGGCATTATCTATAAATAAATTTAAATGTTTTATTAAAAAATGGCTCGTTTGCAAGTCCTATTACTCCACAGCGGAATATCTAAGTGATCGGACAGCCTGGGACTAGATTATGGTTATGTTATACCAATAGCAATGACAGTACAATATTGTATATTTTTATTAAAAAGAACGAAAAAAAGAATGCTGGGAGAGTTTCTTGCGCCGCTTCTGAGAGCGCCATTTGTTTCCGCAGCGGTAGTAGTATCTAGTATATTAGAAATGACATCAAAAAGAATTCTAAATTTAATTTAACCAATTTTGAGAAAATTAATGCCTCTTTATGCCTTTTTTATAGAATGTAACAGTCAAATAACATAAACTTCTTAAAGACTAGTTTTTTTTTATGGAATAGGAGGACAAACGAGCGTACGTGTCACCTGGTGTTAAGTGATCACCGCCGCCCACAATCTCTTGCAACACCAGAGGAATCACAGGAGCGTTGCCGGCCGTTAAGGAAGGTGTACGCGCTTTTTTTGAAGGTACCCATGTCGTATCGTCCCGGAAACACCGCACAAGGAAGCTTATTCCACAGCTTTGTAGTACGATTGTCAGTATTATCTTATTAAGTTTCTGGTTTTACTATTTATAATTCATAGCTACAAAAATCAACCCACAATTAGGATAATAAAATTGATCCAAGTTACATATTCTAAGTTTTATGAGTAACTGGTTTATCGGCGATGTTGTCTTTTTATGTCATTACATTGGATGTATGATGATGATGAGATGTTATTTGTGAAACAATTATGTACATAAAATACGTTTATTTCTACAACTACCGGAGATTTAATGATTATTTTTATTACTAGAGTAAAATACATTAACTACGGCGCTTGACACAAGTAAATCCCATTAAAACCGTTGTAATACAATATCATACGACTTATACTACTACCAGAGGCAATTTATTAGGTTGTAACAACAAAAATCTGAAACCAGATGAATCACAGGCTACCGAAAGTCAGTTTAATTTTATTGTAGACAAGAAATAATTCAGAGGTCGTTATTTTAATGTGCGTGGGCATTTAGTCATGGCTCAAGTTCATAACTACGGTGCCTTTGTGAATGTGTAGTTCGTTCGAAACTATTTCTCTTGAGTAACCGGTTCTTAAGCGGAGCCGGCAACGGTCATTAAACTGGTGTGGACATATCTTAAGGTTCTTTTAGATTTTATATCTAATGTCATAGGTCAGAACTATTTACGGAACTGGCTCTAGACATGACAGCCAATTAGATTTTGTTCGTTTTGAACCGTTGAAAGTTTGATTCAAAACAATTGTTATATTTATAATTTATAATTGTATAATAGTGGCTTCGGCCGATCTTTTTAATTATGAAAAGCGCAAAAAAGAATGCTGGGAGAGTTTCTTGCGCCTTCTTCTTCTCTCACAGCGCTCTGAAATGAATGGTGTACCATTTGTTCCTGAAACGGTGGTGGTGTTTGAACTGACATAAAAAAAAAACCTTAAGGAATCAATTTTTAGGATATAAATGCCGTTTATGCCTTTTTTATCGTGTAAAAATAAAATATACAATGCAAAAAGGAAAGTTTTTGACGTTTGACAAAATAATTAAGTACCTAAATTCTATTACAAGAAAATTTAAAGCACACATATTTAACGTCTATCAATAAAGAATATTAATTTGTTTCAAACGGAAAATGTAAGGTGGTCCCATCTTTATTTATCTGCGGATCAGTGCCTACAAAACTTAAATCAATCAACCAACACTGATAGCCATAACATTGAAAATCATTATTTTATACAATGGTTTTTGTGTGATATCATAAGAAATTTCACTTCCTTTTCCTTTGCTTTCGAAAGACCGAAATAGAACCATCCTAAACAATGTGTTATTTTTTTAAGTGATAACCCTCACTTCTGGGATTAATTACACAAATAAAATTTGAAAACAAGATTTATTAACCATGCGGGACTCGAACCCACGACCTCTCGCGTTCCGTGCGTTCGAGAGATGTATCGTTGATAAATCGTGTATGTCTTGTTCATCTCTCAGGTTGTGGCATCATCTACAGGATCTACTTTACAGTTGATAACCTGCTCAACCCCAATATTTGCATATTAGGAGTTTGACTTGAGATGTCGCTCTTTCAAATGTAAACAATTTGTAATTTTTTTAAACAAAACATATGAACGATGTGGGCTTTGAATCCGTGACCTCTCGCGTTCCGTGCGAGCGCTCTTCCAACTGAGCCAACCGTTCGAGTGACGTATCGTTGATAAATCTTGTATGTCATGTTTAACTCTGAGGTTGTGGCTTGATCTGATCTTGATCTTCAAACTTTAGTAAAAAACTGAAAATCTTATTTTACTAAGATAGTGGGTTGGCTTTCTACCATCAAATTAAGTCTAAAAGTTACTGTTACTACTTATATTTTATACGATATTAGTTGCTATGTTAAAAAAGTTTCGTTACAACTGGGGTAGAAAGATTGATTTTTTTTTTGTAATAATTTTTGAACTTGCGCTGCTTGTGACTGGATAATGCTCTTATCGAGAAACTAGTTCATATTGTTAATTTTATTTTAAGTAAGAATTATATTTATTTTCATAATGTGGGTAGATTGATGCATCATACTCTACATTATGTTTGCTTTGATTTTTTAGCTAACCCGTGTCGTTTGAGAATTGGTGTTAAGGTTTTGGTCGTTAACCGCTTCACTAAGATTGTTTAACGATTTACAAAATGTAAATGTAAATATTGATTTCAAAGAGAGGCAATGAGTTTCTTGCCACTTCTTCTCAGTTAGGACCAACCTTTTCCAAGGTAGTAGCAAATGATAAAATGTATAACTTTTGAAATTCAAATGTGTAATTTTTGGAACTAATTGAACTTAGGTGAGTGTAGGCATAACCTTTGATTTCGATTTTATAATCATTTGACAGCTGAAATTATGCTGAGTTTAAGCTAAGACAGCCTAATACAATATGTTAGTTCGCTTTTTATTACACTCAGAAAAGTTTAACGTTAGTAAAATCTTAGTAAAGTCTTAGTAGGTTCTATAGATCTCACCCATATACTGACTCAGACGGACATATACTGGGGTTTTAGTAATGGTTGAGATTACCTTACATTTTGAAAGTCATAGACAATTCAGTGGGAGGCTCCTTTGCACAGGATGCCGACTAGATTATGAGTACCACAACGGCGCCTATTTCTGTCTTGAAACAGTAATATGTAAGCATTACTGTGCTTCGGACTGAAGGGCACCGTAGCTAGTGAAATTACTGGGCAAATGAGACTAAATATCTTATATCTCAAGGAGACGAGCGCAATTGTAGTGCTGCTCAGAATTTTTGGGCCTGGCGTATCAATTATCAATCAGCTGAACGTCCTGTCCGTCTAGTCTTGTTATAAATAAAAACTGATAGGCAAAGTGGAGGGAAAAAGATCACGCGAACGATCACCCAGCTGCTGGTCGGACCAAATCAAGAAACTCACAGGACTACCACTTACGACCGCAATAAGGTAAGCCGAGGACCGAAAGGAGTGGAGGGCTCACTTGGTAAATAACCAACGATACGAAAACTTTGAAGTACGGACACGACCTTCAGAAATGAAGAATGTAAAAATACAAATCAGAAAACAGATAAGTAGGTAATTATATAAATATGTCATTTTGGAGTTTTCGTTTTAATATAATTATATTTTGATTGCATTGGCCTGATTTTTCGGCAACAACCTCCACTCCAGTTAATGCTATTTTCACAGAGTGCATTTATTTTTAATGTGTTTTAATGTTGTTGTGGCTGTGTGGGTTACGGTCAATTATTTTTGTTCCTGTAACTCCTATAGTAATTTTTATTACGTCATCATTTTAAATAGTTGTTTAATTTTTACTCTCGTTAATGCGTAGTTTATCTGATTAAGTATTTTATTTAACTGTGAATGGCAAAATACGGAAATAATGTCATGACATTCTGTGAGGTAATAATAGATATTAATGCAGTATGAAGTAATTTATACATACATGAATAATACTATTTACAACTAATGCTTTTTAATTACTAAAGAACTAATAAATTATATAATCAATTGCATTCTATATAATAATGTTTTTCAATTGTTTCCAACAGCCTTTTTACGTTTCAATTGGATATAAAACGAGTCTAACATGAACAAGCTTCCGAACCATAGTGCAGAATATAAAACTTTCCATTAATTAACGTTTTGTAAGATTCTTTTAGTGTGACTATATTGCTTGCGAAGCGTTCGCTCCTAGAAACATACATTGATCAACGTCCATCCAAACCTAAAATGTATAAACAACATCAAAGCACCTCAACCGAGCCCCTTGTTTTTGTGAAACTAATCCGTTTATAATAAGCTGCAACAACAGTTGGCTTCTTTTGTGTCATGAAGATGCACTTTCCAGCGCTGGTTTTTTATCCAACTTTTTATAACTGCAGGTGAGGAGTCAACCCACACTTAGCCGGCGCTAACCTATAATCTAAATTCATTTCTCGATCATATCCTCGAGCCGTATCCATTTTTATTATCGCTCCGAGGCCCATTTGCTGGTTTTTTATTTGTAACAAATTAGCCATTATTGTTGTGACGGTGGAACCCATTACTGTTTTTATTTCGTTAACAAGTTCGAATAGCAATTAATTGTTTGAGATCGAGTATTCGAATGTTGATTGTAGCAGATAATACCAACGATATCGTTCCAAGAAATCAGAATTTATTCCGCAAGCCTCCATGATTGTCTTTATTACTTGTGGCTAAGGATTATTAAATATGTATTAGAAACTGGGCTGTGTCTCTCTGTATAGACCCGAACGTATGAATAATTTAATTTAACTGTATCTATAAATATCCATTATAATTTTTTGTTGGGAAACAGCAGATGGAGTAATCGTTGTCTTTGGGTTCAGGGCCTATTTGAATTTTTGTTGTCGCAATACATATTCAAAGCTTTTTATTATGAATAAGTACTTACATTTCTTGGTGTATTAAATGTTATTTAATACACTTTGGTGTATGTTTTACCGTCCGTCCGTATAAGATACAATTGCTTTTATTACTCACAGTGTTAATATTCAAAGTGATATAAAAATGTTGCTATTAAGTTCCCATATCAGAATATCTGACTATATAGAAGAGTTATATGCTCATTTTTAAGAATAAAACATGGATTATCAATCAATGCGTTATTAAAAGAGTTTTACGCGCATGGAGTTGAGTGAAATTTAACATAGCGAAAGAATACACGGATAAGAAGTGCAGAAAGCTAAACGAATAATATAACATGTTACATATATATAAAATAAAATAATTATTTAATCATTGTTTATATTATCCATAGTTGTTTATATTCTCTAATCTTAAATCTTTAAACGAGCAATTCTTGTATATATATACATATATATAATCTGAATCTCGGAAACGGCTCCAACGATTTTCATAAAATTAAGTATGCAGGGGATTTCGGGGGTGATGTTTGTGTTTGAATGAGAAACAGCTACAATAACATTAGAATAGAAAGGTAAATTTCGCCACTATATATATACTATTATAGCTCAGATGGGACATTGGGTGATCCGGAAAGCAGAATACCCCGGTTCGAATCCAAATGTCCTATTAGTTTTTTTTTTGTTCAAGTTTTGTACATTCTTAAAAATCCGAGCAAGGCTCGGTCGTCCGGATATTATTATATTATAATATAATAATAATATTATATAGTTTGTTTCATAAAAAAAAACATATTCTGGCACGAGACTCGTGCCAGAGTTTGTCGAGTCAACATGTCCTGAGGATGCCTCGTGTAGAGGCGAAACACGTCTCGAATTGTTTTAAGACAAATATTGGCGCAATCAACACTAAGGAAAACTCGAAACATTTGGATAATTATGGATTTCCGCAAAGTTACGCCTATTTCAATAAATTTTATTGTTTATATTACTAAGAAGTAACAATGTAAAATGAGAGACGAGAGAGAGTCAGAGCATCAGGAAAACATGATGCTAAACCAGATAATAAAATCCGATTTATTTTTTTTATCTAAAAAAACCTATTTACGTTATATGTAAAATAGTAATGAATTATGATCAAATCATGGCCTCTCCTTTTCGAATGATAATTAATATCAACGTCAGTTTCTCTATTTAGCCTCGAACATTCCCTGGATCATAGCATATGTCATGACTTATGGATGAATAACAAAAAATTATCAAACGTTATAACTAAAAATAAATGAATTATGGTCAAACCATGACCTATTCTCCTCTAGTAATACTATCAACAACAACTCATGTATTTAGCCTCGAACGTTCCCCGCATCGTAACGAGATATGGTTGAATAAAAAAAATTAACAAACTTTATTACTAAAACTAAATGAACTATGGTCAAATCACGACCTATGACCACTTCTCTTTTAGTAAAAATATCAACATCAACTCCTGCATTTAGCCTCGAACGATTCCCGCAAATTTCCATGGGATATGGTTCAATAAAAAAAAAAAATCAAACGTTATAACTAAAAATAAATGAATTATGGGCAAATCACAACCTATGAGCACTTCTCCTCTAGTAAAAATATCAACATCAACTCCTGCATTTAGCCTCGAACGATTATATATGGAAGAATAAAAAATAACTAACATCATATCTTAAGAGAAATGAATTATGGTCAAATCACGACGTATGACTTCTTCTCCTCTAGTATCAATATCAACATCAACTACTGCATTTAGCTTTTAGCATTCAATTTCAAATATTTTTATTCAAATTAGTATTCAAAATCACATATTAAACGTCAAAAACCCATTCAAAACAAACTGCCTCAGACCTGAGAAGAACGGGCGCAAGAAACTCGGCGAGCTTTTTTTTGTAAAAACATGGATTACAATGTATTATCATACAATAAACATTTATAATTAAAATTAAAGAGCCTAAGGGTGTCCACTTCACGCTTCCCAGTCTGTGGTTTCATTAAGAATATCGTTTATGTTAAAATAACCTTTCCCACACAAACGATTTTTAACACTTCTTTTAAATTTCTTAACACATTTGTTTTATCCAATTTCTGGGATCGTAAAGAGTCTTACTAACTCCCAGATCATACCATGATGGAAGAATACAAAATTAACTAAAGTTATAACTAAAACTAAATGATTTATGGTCAAATCACGAACTACGAGCTTCTTCTCTAGTAATAATATCAACGCCAACTCCTGTATTTAGCCTCGAACATTCCCCGGATCATAACATGAGCTTAAAAGCGAAGTGACACTTAGCTTGTCGACACACAACTCACCACGAGGCCTTTACCGTGTAGTCTTTGATCTGAGGCGCAGTCTTAAACAAAGCTCTCATTAATACAAAGGCGATGCTTTTGTGTACCCTTTGCATCATTTTGGAGAAACAACGCACTAGAATCTCCATAATAATTCTAAAGGTAAATGTGTCTGTTTTTTGATTCAGTTAAGGTCTTTTTGTTTTTTTAATCAGTCGTTAAATAAATAAATAATATTGACACACTTTTATACAGATTATCTTGCTCCAAACTAGGCATAGCCTTTGCTGTGGTTACAAGACAACGATATATTTAATACAATATACTTACTTAAACATACATTACTTATAAACATCCATGACTCGGAAACAAACCAAAGCCATTTTGAATATTTTCTGAAACAATAAGACTGATAATAATTTTATTAAAATAGGTATTATGATATAAGTACTGGAGGAATATTGATGTTATCTTAATATTAATAGGTAACTTATCGTTTTAAGGAATTTGTCTAAAACCTTCTACACACTTTCTGTGTTACAGATTGAATTTACAAGCGAAATTATGCAAAGATACATTTAAAAAAAAATATGGTCGCCGTTTGGTGCGCCGTTGTAGTACCCATAATCTAGTCGGCATCCTGTGCAGAGGAGCCTCACACTGGTAAATCTAAGATAACTTTTGTTTACCGTTTCAAAGCTCTGAGAATCTGGTTGCAATTACTGAAATAAGATGTTTTAGCAACAAGTAACCACTGGAGCTGGCTAGTGTTCTTGGAATAATGAATTGAAAAGGCAACACTTTCAAGCGTGTTGTCAATTTTCACAGTTTTTATAACGTTTCATATTGCCCATTACAATGCACTGCTGCTCAGGATTCTTGAAATACCCAAAAATACTGCGCAGCACTACAAATGCGCTCCTCACCTTGAGACATAAAATGTTAAGTCTCATTTGCCCAGTAATTTCACTTGCTACGGCGCCCTTCAGACCGAAACACAGTAATGCTTACACATTACTGCTTCACAGCACAAATAGGCTCCGTTGTGGTACCCATAATCTAGCCGGCATCCTGTGCAAAGGAGCCTCCCACTCCCCAATTACTATAATAGTGTGGTAAAAATGAATGAAATATTTATAATATAATTTATAGATACACTTACTCTACCTACATACAAACACTTTATTTTCAGATTAAATACATAGGTATATAGGTACTTTACATGGTGTACAGAAGGAATTGTTTTTAATTAATCGCTCTATATTCGTTATATAACTCTATGAATTACATGAATTACATAAGTAAATGCATCCCAAGAGCTGCTTAGGTTAACAAAAAAATACTCTAACTACCAAAACTACTCCAAAATAAAGAGACATGAACTCAGTTATTATAAATTGATATCTATTGTGTAAAAGCTAAATCATAAAATACACGCTTAAAGATTTACGTCTGTCAATCTATATATAAACTTGATGACAAAGAAAGATATCGTCGATTGTGAGATTTCCATTCAAGGTTATATTTTAAATGCCAGAGGCATAACCTGATCTAACGAGAAGAGCAATTTGCATATACCATTCATCTAAGAAGAAATGGTTATCTATCTTCTACATAATATATATATAATGAAAATGGTCTTTGTTTGAGGCTCAATCACGCCTAAACCACTGATCGTATCGACATAAAACTACAACGATTCGATGCAAAATTTATCCTAGATGGTTTTATGGCTACTTATTTTTCGAATTCTAACGTTTCTTTATTAATTTATTTCCTTTTGAAATTCGCCCAGCGAAGCGGGCGGAAACGGCTAGTCTATTTAAATAAAGAAATTGGTCATTGTTTCAGGCTCAATCCCGCCTAAACCACTGATCGTATCGACATAAAACTACAACTATTCGATGCGACATTTATTCTAGATGGTTTATGGTTACTTTATTTTTTTAATTCCAACGTTCTTTCCTTTTAAAATTCGCCTAGCGAAGCGGGCGGGAACGGCCAGTATTATATGCGTAGATTACGTGATGGTAACAGCTGATAAAACCTCACCTTTTTATCACAAAGAGTACGAATAGTTGTCAGTTGGAATGAATATTAGTCTCTTTTGTAGACACTCGCGTGATATAGATTCCAAAACATTGGCCAAACTATTGAATGATGAAATAGACTAAAACTAAAATATAAATAAAAGGTACAACACAAATGAAAATTAAATTTGTAAGAAAAATTTTTGAGCGATGCGTTGAAATTTTTGAGGCTTCGAAACCACTTTCCTCTCGCGTTCTGTGCGAGCGCTTTTCCAATGAGTTCATAAATAAAAAAAAGTTCATAAATCTTGATAATGTCTTGTTCAACTCTCAGCTTGGGGCTTTATCTACGATATTAACTGTAGTGCTCGCACGGAAGGCGAGAAGTCGTAGATTCGAGGCCAGCATCGTTCTTAAATTTTATTTTCTAATTTAATATTGTAATTAATCCCAGAAGTAAGGGTTATCACTTTAAAAAATAACAAATTGTTTAAAACATATAAATAAACTTCCAAAAACTGTATTGATTGTGATTTGAGACTGACTCAAAATTTGTGATATGTAGTTGCTTCTAACGACGTATATTTTGATAGTGCTCAATAAACACATAAACTTTTACACACAAGGTCTAACCTTATTTATAACTATTGCAGCTCAACGTTATAAACAATATAACTCAACGTAATAAACATTTGATTTACCCCCTTTTAATGATCGATTTTACAACCGATATAAAAAGCAAACACTAATTCGAAGGGAAGTCTGGACAAAAGAATCGCGGTTTTAAAATGAGTGGAATGAACCAATCAAAGACCGATTTTAGCGTTGGGCGTGGCAGAATACTTAGCTTCAAACTTTACCGAAACAAAACATCCCGCAAGAATAATTAACGCAGTTTTATATTTCTTATCTCATAAGCTCTTAGCATTCAGAAAACCGGTCGGAAAGCTTATCCGTATTGGGTCGTTTAATATATCAATTTACCAGCTACTCGGCCATAAATTTGGTCTTTAAAATTTATTAGAAAACGATCAATAATAGTTTTGAAACGATGTATTCTGTTGCTTATTAGATAAAATATTATATTATTTTTATTAATTAAAATAATGCAACTTGTTTGAAACAAAAATTTATTGAAATAGGCGTTACATTGCGGTAATTCATTACCTATTATCCAAATGATTTGAGTTTTCATTAGTGTTAATTCTGCCAATATTCGTCTTTAAACAATTCGAGACTAAGTCCAGTCTCGTGCCAGATTTTGGCGAGTCAACATGTCCTGAGGAGGCCTTGGTAGAGGCGAAACACGTGTCGAATTGTTTAAAGACAAGTATTGGCGGAATTATCACTAAAGAAAACTCAAATCATTTGGATGAAACAAAAATAGTAATTAGAAAACTTTTAAATAATTAATTAAGTATAAAACCTACAATTGATATTATCACCGATAAAATTTATATAAAAACAAAATATTAAGTTATGATTTGTATGCCTCTGTATTTTATTTAGTACTAGCTTTTGGCCGTGACTTCGTCCGCGTGGACTTTCATCTCTTTTTCCATCTCCAAATAGATGATTGATTGCTTCGAAAATGACGAACTTCTATGAGAACTTTAATCCCTTATTTCAACCCCTTCTTCCCTTTTTTCACAACAATGGGTAGCATGTCACTTGTTAAACCAAATATAATCACAAGCGAATTCGGAGTTAGGCGTGAAAGCGTAACTTTGTTTAGACCTCCATGCGAACTTTCATCTCCACACATGTCGAAAATTCTAAAACGCTAGAAAAAATATTTATTTATATGTTATCAAGTGCCTAAATACAAAGTTTCACGGTGTCATCTTCGATAGTGTCGAACTTATATAGAAACTTCCATCCCCTATTTCAACCCCTTCAACCCTTTTTTTCGCAATAAATGGTAGCCTATGTTCTTTCCCAAGGTCTATTGTATCTATGTACTGAATATCATCAAAATTGGTTCATTGGTGGGATCGTGAAATAGTAAGAAACAAACCTACATTCACATTTACAATATTACTAGCTGACCCGGCAAAAGTTGTTTTGCCATATAAATTATTTTTACAGCTAAACCTAAAACTAATATTTTTCAAAAATAAAAGAAATGTAGCCTAAGTTACTCCTTATTACATCAGCTACCTGCCAATAAAAGTCCCGTCAAAATTACCTGCCTGCCATTTCAAAGATTAGCCGGAACAAACAGACGGACAGAAAAAAATAAAAAAAAAAATTTTTGTGTATACGGTACAAAAATATTTTTTTTTAGTTAACTTTAAATGTATATATATTCATATAAATGTAGTAAAAAATGGTTATGGATATTACAAACAGACTCTCCAATTTTATTTTATATGTAAAGATATAGTAGGGACTTCTTACCTCGCCTATACTTAAAATTATTAGTAATTCCTAGTGTGTTGTACCCGATGGGCAGCTAATGTAACCAGTAAATATTTATACCGTAATGTATTAAATGGTAAAGGCTACTTGTACCAATTAGGCTCTGATTAGTTTTTCTTCGTCTTGTAATATAGTAATGGAGAAAATGTTAAGGGATAATTCATCTTGTTGGGAAAAACTCTTGTTGATACTGCGTAGAGCGTGTAAGCTTATTAGAACGGTAGACCTATTTGGATTTTCTCATAAATAATATTTTATTATAGTTTATATTATTATGTAACATGACTTAATTGATATTATGTTCCATCGGCAATTGCGTATGTTAGTCCCAGTTGGTCGTAATTTGACAAAGGAACTTCACCAACTTTATCCATTCGGTTCTGAGGAGACCGGGGTTGGTTGTGACATTTTTTTTACAAACTGTCATATTTTTTGATTGGTTTGAGTGTTTTACCTGAGTATAAGTTTTTTTGATAGAGTAACTATACAGGACCTTTAATTAAAATAAATTTTATGTAGCAGACTGATAGTAATGACATAAATGTATAAATTCTGTCACATCCAGCCCCGGTCTCCCCTATCACAGGCTCTTCTAGACCACTTTTTTTTTTGATGCAATAGGAGGACAAACGAGTGTACGGGTCACATTCTCTTGCAACACCAGAATCACAGGAGCGATGCCGGCCTTTAAGGAAGGTGTACGCGCTTTTTTTGAAGGTACCCATGTCGTATCGTCCCGGAAACACCGCACAAGGAAGCTCATTCCAAAGATTTATTATTGCCAGATACCGCTTTCATTTCGTCTTGTCATTTCTTTCTTGACTTTTTCAATGTCAACATTCTTCATCAAATTGAGTGAAACGCCATTTTAAAGCTTATTATCAACCATAAAGCAGTTCCGTACCGTTTATATTGTACACAAATTAATATTTAGCTTATTTTAGTATACCAACTATATCCTAAGAACGTTCTTTTAACATGGCAACAATGATATTTAAAAGTATAAATAGGTTACGTAGACAACATTTGGTGTTTGAAAATGATAAACTAACTGATGATACATTTAACATTGCAATAGCACACTACATTACGATTACACGTTAAAGAAGGATAGTAAATGCAATTATCGCAAGCTAAAAAGAGATAAACCTAATTTTGCTAATTGCTTCGTATTTATATAGAAAAAATACAGTTAATTTATCAGATATGATTTTTACCGTACACCGTGATTTATGCCTAAATTACGATTCATGAGTTCATGTAGTAAAACCTATAAAGTAGTAAAACTGCATTGAAATAAGGTAGATAATGTGGCATTAATTTTATAAAAAAAAAATTAATATTGATTATAATATATAGCCACATTGATGATATTAATTATTTATACATAAAATAATAAAAAACATACAGACACCAAAACAAAACCGAAAGGTATCTACAGTAAGGGTCCCATTTCTACAATTTTTCTAACGGCGACGGCTCCTAAAAAGGTTTTAAGATTGCAATTATTATTTTTTGTATCTTATATTATTTATGAATGTCTTTTTGTTGTTGGTTTATTACAATAAGGTTATGGGAGAAGAAGAAAATGATCCATTGATTCTTCTGCAGTAAGCAAGGGATATACTGAAAGGGACTGTCCCTTAATGAAAAAAACTACTACGTCAGCAAATAGCACTCACTGTCTACGTCCGCTACCTACCCTAAAACTTGTTTTTATAGTTTAATAGTTCAGCTACCTATATACGCGCTTGTTTATTATATATTATTAGATTTCGTATTACATTCACTGCAAAAACGACTTTTTCACATCATTTCCTAAAATATTCTACCTCGATCATCCCGCAACAGACAGCATCAATATTTCATCATTTCTGTACCTATGTTAATCTATGATCGGCTTGGCGGCGATCGGCGTTGTCATGGCGACATATTTATTTTGTTAGATAAATAATGAAATCAAATAAAATTTTATAATTCATGATTTCTTAACTGTGGTATGTAATTCTATGATGATTTTTTTTTTACTTTCGTAATTAGTGCATCTTCCCATAACACAAGACGGCATTTTGATTGTACCTATATCAATTTGTAAGCAATTCTGTCAACAACAAACGCGTGTGTACCGTTTTCGTATCGAGGGAGCGACTACGACCAAATGAACCAATTGACTCAATTTAGGCGATTGATTTTCGGCGCGCTAGTGACATATCTACCTCCTTTAATACTATAATATCATTGCATGGCAACGGTTACAATAATAATGGCTTCCGTTGCAAGAGTTACCATGGCAACGGTTACCATGCCGGCTAATAAGTGGCTTTGCAGAAAGACGAGAGGCGAAACACGTGTCGAATTGTTTTAAAGACAAATATTGGCGGATTAACACTTAAGAACTCAAATCATTTGGATAATTTATTTTTTACCAAATATACCCGGTAGATTTGACTTGATCGCATCGATAGCACAGCACAGAATACCTACTATAATAGGTAATAAAATATATTAAAGCGTCATGAGAAGGGCTCCATAAGCGTAGTACCATAAAAATAAGCGCTGCAAATAAGTATCGTACACTACTTAAAATAAAATTGAAAACATGTAAATTTATGAATGATGCGGGAATCGAAGCCGCGACCGCACGTTCCGTGCCCGCCAACAAGACATACAAGATTTATCAACGACACGTCACTCGAACGGTTGTCTCAGTGGAAAGAGCGCTCGAATGGAACGTGAGAGTTCGCGGGTTCGAGTCCCGGATCGGTGATAAATTTTGTTTTCAAATATAATTTGTCTAATTAATCCCAGAAGTGATGGTTATCACTATAAAAAATAGCAAATTGTTTCGTACACTATTCAAGATTTATGAGCATTACTTAAGCATAAGTTGAGTTAAAAGTTAGGATCATTAGGAGTTTACCTAGAGCTTATCTTAAAATATACTAAACAATGGTGACAATTATCAATAAAGAGCTTTACGGCCGTTCCCAATAATCAGTCTATCACTTACTTGAGATAAAAATCGTAACTATCGTTGACTTTTCTGTCACAATAAACTTATCGACAGTAACTCACCTTATCCGTGCACGCTGTCTGTCAATGGGTACCAGCTACTACTATCAGCGATAGAAGTTTGTATGGAATTTGCAATTCACGCGTCCCAATATAAGGCGATAAGAATGACTTATCGGGTATAATGGGACAGCTTCAGATTATTGACAGCTAATTACTGACAGTAGAAGGTAGTACTTTATCGCTATCTGTAGATAGTATAACGGCCGTAATTGACAAAAGAATATTTAACTGAAATAACAGGAGTTTTACTCAATCAATAATACGTCAAAACTTTTACGTGTATCTCTAACTTATAACAAAATATAATTGGTAATTAATAAAATACAGATGCCATAAAAAAGTTTTATGATGATTAAATGACCTTAAAGCCGCAGGAGGTAGTCATATAACCATTAAATTTGACTGACATTACCAGAGTTCTATACTTAAATGTTTTGGTTGAGACTTTTTTTGTTTAAGTTTTTGTAGGTACATATTAACAGTTAGGTTACAGAATAAAGGGGACTAATTGTTAGGTTCTGTCAAAACGTAATTAATAATTATCAGTAATCGCGTAAAAAATGATTTTTTGTTCAATATAGTTTAACGAATATTGCATAAATAACACCTAAAACCACTGGATTTCAAATAAAATATATCGATCGATAGAAAGAGTGACATAAAAATAAATTCTTTATATGCTTGAAAACTTAGATAAAATATACGTCTAGATAATAATAATAATATTGATACACACTTTTTACACAAATTATCTTGCCCCAAGTTAAGCATATATAACCTGTGTTATGGGTTACAAGACAATGATATATTTAATACAATATACTTACTTAAATATACATAAATTCATATAAACATACATAAATACATTTAAACATCCATGACTCGGAAACAAACATCCATATTCGTCATATAAATGCACCTGCCGGGATTCGAACCCGGGACCTCTAGCTTAGTAGGTAGGATCGCTAACCACTCGGCTATACAGGCAATATACGGTATCTTTTTGTTAGACGACCGATAAAAACTGTTTACTGTGCGTGGCAAGCTACGTCTTATACTTGCGATTTGTATGGCACTTTGTTTTAGTGTTGCTCAAAATAGAGGTTAGTTCTAAACTCAATTTTTATCGACGTTTTCACAGCTGTCATAGTCTATCTAGACGTATAAATGATCTAAACTTTAAAAGATACAATTCCGTATTTTCTTTGGCTCCCTATAAATATACATATCCATACTATTATTATAAATGTGAATGTAAGTTTGTTTGTTACGCTTTTACGCCGGAGCTACCGAACCGATTTTGATGAAATTTGGTACAGCGGGAAAGGATATAAGAAATATTTTATTACGGAAAAATCAATGGTTTCCGCGGGATTTGTGAAAAACTCAAATTCACGTCGATGAGCTATAACTACATGGGGCACACTAAAAGTTTTACACTTCTAGCTAATCGGAACTATTTGAATTTCGAATGTTATATTTTTTGAAACGTTGCAACCTTCTTAGTAATAAAAAAAAAACCAATTGGAAATCTTTTGACAATTGTTTTTTATCACACATCAAAGTTCTACGTGCGCAACGAAAATGGAATTAAATCGAAAAGATTTTAGAGCGATGATTTTATATGATTTTTAAATTTCTCTCTCTCCGCAAGACTGTGCCGCTCATCTTCAAAATGCTTTTGGGAGAGAAGCAACTTGCTTGAGCACCGTGAGGCGATGGTTTGCTGAATTTTATAGAGGTCGGGTTTCTTTACATGACGAATTTCGTGAAGAGTGGCCTTCAACTGCCGTCAACGAAAATAATGTGGCTACTGTTAAGCGGCTAATTGAAGAAAACCCGCGAATTACCTATGAGACAATTGTAGGACTATTGGGGATTGGTATGAGCCAAATTCAGAAAATTTTACACGTAGAATTGAAAGTTCGGAAACTTTGTTGTTTGGTTTGGTTTGGTTTGGTGCTCGCAGATGCTAATGAAGTACGACGACGGACATTCTTATGGTGTTTATGACATTGCTACACGAGAAGTGGATATATTGTTTTGAACCCGAAAAAAAAACAGCAATCTTGTGAATGGTTGTTAGAAAATGAGAACAGGCCAACAAAAGTGAAGTTGGCCAGAAACGTTGGCAAAAGAATGATCGCAATTGTTCTCTCAGCTACGGGTCCTATCTGCACAATTCCACTTGAAGATCAAAAGAGTGTTAATTCCGAGTGGTATTCAACCTTTTATTTACCCAGGATGTCAAAAAATTTTTCCGAAAGACGACCAAAAAGCCGCGTTCTCCTACATCATGACAACGCTTCTTCAGACACTACCAACAAAACTAAGTCATTTTTAGCTTATGAAAAATTACAACTCGTCACCCATCCTGCACATAGCCCCGACCTAGCAGCCTGTGATTTCCCAAAACCAAAGATTTGATGAGAGGTTTCACTTTTACCAATTCCAAAGACGCGGTGATAGCGTTCAATCAGCACGTAGAAAACATGCCTTCAGATCAGTCTGTGGTCCTCCTGTTTTAAAAAATAGTTCGATCGCATGAAAAAATATTTAAAATGTAAAGGAAAGTATTTTGGAAAGCAATAAACATAACATTTTGGTTATATAAGGTTGTTTTAGTTACGAAAAATTTTTAGTGTGACCTACGTATTCGAACACTATGTTTGGTTTGCCATAGCGATCGTCTACGAAATAAGATTCATATAATATGTTGGGAACGGGAATGAAAACAGGAATCGGAACCGGAATATGACATGAGATAATCTTCTAAATCTAAACTTGCTTTTTAATTTTAAAAACCCTTTTACGCGGACAAAGTCGCGGGCATCAACTAGTATAATATAGTTTGTGGTCCTGTATGTAGTCTTGGGTCACTCCGTTGAAGACACCTAATTTCTACGCATAGATAATAATAATAATATATTGACACACTTTTTACACAAATTATCTTGCCCCAAATTAGGCCTATATATAACCTGTGTTATGGGTTGCAAGACAACGATATATTTAATACAATATACTTACTTAAACATACAGAAATACTTATAAACATACATAAATACATTTAAACATCCATGATACGGAAACAAACATTCATATTCCTCATATAAATGCTTGCACCTACCGGGATTCGAACCCGGGACCTGTAGCTTAGTAGGTAGGATCGCTAACCACTCGGCTATACAGATGAGGGACATAAATATGTTTCCACAATACAGTAATTGTGTAATCGCGGGCATCAGCTTGTATATAAATAAAACAACCATAGAAACACCATATTAAATTCTGAACGAGTTAATGCATAGCAGACAGGCAAAGACTGAATGCTTTTTAATGGGCTGACTGCATATTTAATAAATTATAACGTGCATAGCTCCGTAAATAGTAAGGTGCCATGCTGCGTAGGCGCGCACACTTGAAAAGATAATTAATTTTCTTGTATACTTACTAACAAAAAGGTTGCTCTTCTCCCTCGTAAAACCGAGCACGTTTTATTTAAAGATTCCGAGTTATCATTTTATGTTCTTGAGGAATGAATGCGAATTACTGGGATATTTTATGTTTTACTTCTTGAAATACTCGAAATCGTTGATTGCACTGTCTACAATTTAGTTCTTTATTTTAATAGTATTTTGTTGATAGATAAATATAAGCGTTTTTATATTCTCAATGAATTTATAGCTTAAGATCCCACCGTTCTCTTCCGTTTTTTTGATAAAACTAATTTTATACGTTTTATGCAATGTATTAGCGACTAGCTTGCCTATAAAAATTGGTCGCAAGTACCTGTAATTTATTTTAGTATTATAAATTTTTTTGACGTAAATTGCACGTATAGGTATGTTTCTTAATAATATGTAAAGTAAGGAAGTCAAGTCATTTTAAAGGGAATTGTGTAAAGAATTGAAAATATATGGTTGCCACTAATAAATTTTACGTCATTTTAAAGGAAATTATGTAAATAATTAGTAAAAAAGTGGTTGCCAAATCTCGGTCAGGCGCAACGTAAGGTTGCCAGGTATGAACAGGAATATATTATTGAAAAATTTATTGAATTAGGCGTTACTTTGCGGAAATCCATAATTGAGTCTCGTCCCAGATTTTGGCGAGACAACACGTCCTGAGGATGCCTCGTGTAGTGTCGAATTGTTTTAAAAACAAATATTGGCGGAATTAACACTAAAGAAAACTTAAATCATTTGTATAGGTATATTATTCTGGCTCCAGATAATTCTGGTTTTTTATAGATTTTTTTTAAATAATCACAGATCGATCTAAATCGTGGTACACCGTGATTACATTACGGTGTCCACCAGTCTGAGTTATATTATTTTTGCATGCCTACCCGGCAGATTGTTAGCACCTAAAATTATAATGTAACACCAATGTACCCACTCAATTTATGCAAAAAAATAACTTAATTTGATTTGATTCGAGACTTAGGCCGGTATTCCTGGAGGCGTTGAAGTCCCAGTATTATGTGTCTCTTTTATGAACAGTTATGTAGGCAGAGACAAAACACATTTAATCAGCGATTTAGAAGTTTTTTTTTCAATGAAAATAAGGGACGAGATGAGCAGGACGTTCAGCTGATAGTAAATGAAACGCCCTGCCCATTACAATGCAGTGCCGAATAAGATTTTTGAAATACCTAAAAATTCTGAGCGGCATTACAATTGCGCTCATCACCTTGAGACATAAGATGTTAAGTCATAGAAGTGTCTTATTTTTCTGAAGAGATACGTGTAGAAACTGATGCCAAAATACTAAAGAGTATATACCCACGCCCAGACAAAGTGTGATGCTAACAATTGCCATAACAAGCGAATCATCCGTCTAATTTACATTGAAACAAGTCATTATGCATACATCCATACAGTTGATCTAGCACAGAATAGTAATTCATCGATTATTCATACACTTATATTATTAAAGCAGGTTACTTAAACAATAGCCGCCGACACGTGTTCCGTCACTGAAACCAGGATTAACATACCGGCTTTTGGTTTTTTGACAGCGCGCGTTAACATTGTGACAAAGACGATACTACAATAGGGTAACGGGAATAGTTTGTACTCTATGGTCTGTCATAGATGAATGCGTTGTGGACTGTCTTGTGTATTCATTGTAATTTTGATCTAGTGAGCCATTAGATTGTTGTAAAACTTGTTCCCATAGGAATATAGATTATTTGCAGTGTTCATACGAATTAATGTATATACACCGAGTTTATTTTAAAGATATATATATATATATATATCCTTTTAAGTCCATATTTTGTTAAGGATATAGAATTGTTGGAAAGGCTACAGAGGCGAGCCGCTGAGTTACCTACGGAACTGAAAAATTTTACATATGAACAAAGACATACAAAGCTTAGCTCAGCACCCTCAAAAGCAGGCAAGAAAGAGACGATCTAATTGAAACATACAAAATACTTAATAATTATAATAATGTCCCAAATTTTGAGAGCATGTTTCCAAAAAGGAGCAATCCTATACTAAGGGGACATGATAATATGAAGCTAGAATATCAATTGGCATCATCAAATCCATTAAAACACTTCCTGGCCAACAGAGTTGTTCAATTACAATGGAATAGATTGCCCAAGGATGTGGTTAAATCAAAGTCTGTTAATCAGTTTAAGAATAGACTGGACAAACATTTGAATAGATATGGCATATGATATAGACACATTAGCGAATGCTGCTTAGTCTATTATAAATAATAATAATAATAGTACCTAAACTTAGCACACGAGGTTACTGACATGTGGGATGTCGATTCAACAATAATTGTCCCAATAGTCGTTTCCGTTAACGGTCTTATAGCAAAGAGCCTCGACCATCATATCAAGAGGCTCTCACTTAATAACTGGATAAAGGGTCAGTTATAGAAAGCAGCTGTTTTGGGAACGGCACGCATCGTGCGGAAGTTCCTCAGTCTGTCGCCCTAACCACCGGCGGAATTGTCGTGAACCAACGCCGGCGGGACTCTATTTTTTATATTTATATTTTCAATATTGTTTTTTATAAATATGTTATATATATAAATGTAGAAAATAAGATGAAATTGTAATAAAGAGAATATAATAATAGTAATGTATGTACACGAAATGTCAAAGATTGTGTCATAAAGCGGAACAGTAAATTCTATTCTATTCTTCCTACTGTAACTTCTGTGGAAGATACACCATAATTTAGCCAACGTTACGTTAAAGAACACCAACCTTGGAGTGTTTGTTTTCTAATTTGAACGGTAGTGACGGTGCATAGATGTACCAAGTTTTATTTTGCATTGTACCTGAAACAAATGAACAACAAATTAGCTATTATTAATATTGATTCGTCTATAACAGCCTAGCGAAACTCTCTAAGAAAAAAGCAAATTACTCGATTGTATGAAACGTGCAGTCATTGATAGATTGACAGATGACGACTATAATCTTGTAAAAAACAGAGATAGCCAAATTCCACTTCGTTTTAAGTACCTGTTTGCTTTAAAACTTAGCCGGATTATACTTCGTCGCCAATCGCCATATTGTAATTACAACTATTTCAAACTTATGTCAAAACTCAGTGCTCGTTTCATACTAACCTAAATTTCAATTTTTGCTTAGGCAGTCTCGCCTCTTATTATGTATTATTTACATCCTCTTTGGCTCATAACTATTCCATCTTCAACGCAAGTGATACAAGGCTATAAAAACTTAAAAAATATATATATCGGATGACCTAACTTCAGTCGGTACCAACTCCAATGAATCGGGTCCTGAGAAAGGCCGATTTAAATAAATAAAGTTAAGTTGATATGAAATAAAAGAAATAGTATCCTACAATTCATTCCCACCTTATTCAAGAACATTTTTAATACCAAACTTTGTAAGTCATTATGAATGAAATTAAATAAGTAGTGCAAAAACAAATAAATCTCTTTAATCAGGCTTAATCTAAGTAATTTTGAAACCTCACTGTAAATATTTGTTAATAGTTCAGAAAAAGTAGAGCTCGTGAGAAGAACATACAAAAAACTCAACGGCCACTATTTTTTTTAATGGTTTTAACATACAAAACAATTTATTGATTGTGCACTAATTCAATATTTAACATGACATAGTTTTGTAAAGACAATTGTTTTATGTTTGTAATGAATTAAAAAATACTTCTAATTCTGAATTAAAACTATGGCGATATTGTGCGAGAAAGGTAACCTAGCTCCGATCGATTCCTCAAGGTCATTGGCTCGGTCCCCAGCCTTAAGTGAGAATGATAAACCGTGTTATAGCATAAACATGATAACTACAAAATTACAAAAATAATGCTCACAAAGCATGCCGACTAAACGATTTTGTATAATGGAATTACAGTAGATTTTATATAAACCAAATTATATTCATATTACATTCATGGTTCCATCATATTAACTGCTATAGTTAAGGTTTAAGTCAAATTTAACGTTAGTGCATAGTTAAAGTTAAAAAGTGAAATATCAAGTCAATACTGAATATTTATCTGAAACTTCTGACAGGTCGCTATTTTAATATAAACGTAACTATAGCTTTAACCGGTTATTTGACGGTTACGGTTAACAGATAAATTCTTTCTCATTTTTTCCTTAACCGGTAGTTTAAAATGTTTGTTATTGCTAGTTTTTCTATATGAAAATAAGAGACGAGACAAGCAGGACGTTCAGCTGATGTTAATCGATACGCCCTACCCATTACAATGCAGTGCCGCTCAGGATTTTTGAAAAACCCAAAAATTCTGAGCGGCACTACGATTGCGCTCATCACCTTTGCCCAGTAATTTCACTAGCTACGGCGCCCTTCAGAACTAAACACAGTAATGTTTAATCATTAATGCTTCACGGCAGAAATAGGCGACGTTGTGGTACCCATAATCTAGCTGGCTTCCTGTGCAAAGGAGCCTCCCACTCCCCGAAAACTATAATAGTGAGGTAAAAATGAATGAAATATAAATAATATAATATATACATCTACTCTACCTACATGCAAACACATTATTTTCAGATTACATACATAGGTACTATACATGGTGTACTAAGAGGAATTGTATTTATTTAATAGCCTTTTATTCGTTTTATACGTAAATGCATCCCAAGAGCTGTTTAGGTTCACAATGTAACACTCTAACTACCAAAATTACTCCAAACTTACACTGATACTGCAAAGAAGGCTCCCACTTGTGATAGTTAAGTTAGTTGGTGCAACCCAGCCTAAATGTTTTATACAAGCAAACTACAAAAAAATGATAAACTAATATTAAATGCAGTGACTGAGGGTCATTGGAATGAGATGAACAAAGCAGATGGTTAAATTGCTTTGCTTTTAAAAGTACATCAGTGTATTGTTGATCTTAAGCACGCTACAGAGAGATGCCGTGTTAAAAGTGCTTCAAACACCCGTCAAAACAATGTTAATTGTTCAAAACAAAAGTTTGTGTGGTAAAGGTTACTATAATATAAATGACTTTGTCAATGATAACACAGATTTGGAACTGAGTGACCGCCCTCAGGCTATTAAATAAGAAGTTTAATTGTACAATATTACTTTGTAAACATATTTTTTATCGATGAAAAAAAAGCCCGCTGAGTTTGTTGTGCCCATTTTTTTCAGGTCTGATGCATTCATTTTGGAATGGGTGGTACTTTTTGACTTTCAATAAGTGATGTCACATCCTATTTTGAATAAAAATATTTGAATTTGAATATACTATAGTGATTTAATTATTATAATCTTAGATTAAGGATTGGTCTCGGCTGCGCTACAACTAGATACAGCACTACCTAAAGACAATAGCTTTTTTAGTGCGGCAATTTTTATATTGTAGTCACGGACTAGTAAAAAAAGGACTCCGCGCCGTGATATTAGCAAGTGAAGCACCTTTATGCTAGTGTGTGTGCGGTTACGGGGTATACCAGTTACACAATTTTTTCTCCCTTAAATAATCATATATCCACAAATACTTTTATAGTATTGTTTTTACACTTTTTCACAACGCACGACGGCATTTTTAAAACATTTTATTGCGACGCAAACTGATCTGTCACAGACGATGGCAAATCTCATAATGGCGGCCGATCAGCTTGTATTATTGTAAGTGTATGCGTGGGGCTATGTATTTACACGTTTACCGGCTTGTTTTGGTGCCTCACTATTATGTAAGGTGACACGGAGTCCTTAGTTTTTAATTCGTCCGTGATTGTAGTGTGTATTGGCTATTTGTAAAGATGCTTGTGTGTGTGGCATCTTAATACTCAATCGATATCTTTCAAATTTTATAACTTATATACGCGTCGTGTTATTTTACATTGAAATTAATAAAAATATACAAAATACTTACTGATGACAATATGTGATCCCAGTGTCTTTCTTATTTGTAAATTATTATTTTTACAATATTTTACTACGCAACCCGGCATTTTAGTTTCAATTATTAGCAAAGTTTGACAGAACATGACATTCTGACACGTCAACGAGACCACACGAGACTGGCTCGAGTACGCCTACGGGCGTAGTATTAGCTGCCGCACTTTAGGACTATGCCTGCGCTATCTAGATGGAGCGCAGCGGAGACCAATCATCAATCTAAGATTATTATACTACATTACAATTCAAATTTCTTTATACATTTTAAGGAAACTATTTTGCTGGTCACGCTTTATACCCTACCAGCACCTCGATGTACCTTCGATGTGCTTCAATATACCCAGCAGTTAGCCTTTTTATCAAATAGAAAAATACTTTAACATAACATGTCACAAATATAAAATTTAGATGAGCAGATTATTACATATATTTTTATCATTAAAACAATCGTCAATTTTGTAAAAATCATTTTATAGTCGTAATATTATTTTATATTAGCTCATTCTTATTTTTAAAAACGTTTTTGTCAGTTTGAATGTGAATATTTATACTACTATAAACAACTGACAATTAACATTATTTAATGTTATGTTATGTTATGTTATGTTATGTTATGTTATGTTATGTTATGTTATGTTATGTTATGTTATGTTATGTTATGTTATGTTATGTTATGTTATGTTATGTTATGTTATGTTATGTTATGTTATGTTATGTTATGTTATGTTATGTTATGTTATGTTATGTTATGTTATGTTATGTTATGTTATGTTATGTTATGTTATGTTATGTTATGTTATGTTATGTTATGTTATGTTATGTTATTTTATGTTATGTTATGTTATGTTATGTTATTTTATGTTATGTTATGTTATGTTATGTTATGTTATGTTATGTTATAAGAATATGCTGGCTTAATTTTTACAGTTGAAAAAAAAATGATGTCAAAAAAATTCCTATTGCTATTGTATAATTTGAAACATAATTATTTAAGAATCACTTTTGTAAGGCAATAAAGAATGAAATTAAATAAATTCATAGATTCATTAATGTTAAACACGGAATATCTGACTAAATTACATCTTTTAAATCACCGCTTCGATATATTAATTTAATATAATATTGACACACTATTACACAAATTATCTTGCCCCAAACTAGACTATACCTGTTCTATGTGTACAAGACAACCATATTTTTAACACAATATACATACTTATATATGTATTATATACATCCATGACTCAGAAATATACCGTGATTAAAACCCGGGACCTCCAGCTCAGCGGGCAGGATCACTAACCACTGAGCTATATAGTAAGATGAGATAAGATAAAAAGCTCGTCGCCACTTTTAAATCGACAAATTATATTCGATATATATAAGGTATTCGAGACATTAAACGGAGTATTTCTTTAATATATAGGTAATGTTACTTAGCAGTAATAAGTGGACAAATCTCAAAATGTAAATATGTCCAACCAAAATGTGTACAGATCTCATAAAATTATACTTATAAATCTGAATCAAAGATTTGTTTAATGGAAAGTAAATTTCAAGATGTCTGACTCTTAATTTCTCTAAGCGGGCTGTGCGCTAAAAGCAAAATTTCAAGTTTAAGTTCTTAAGCCCACTCTTGATTCGCAACAAGAAACATTCAAGTTACAGCTTATGTTCGTATTAATTCAGATATTATGAATGAATTTAGGAGGAAATTCTCGTTCAATTACCGACTAAGAGCGACGCTTAATATTTTGCGTTTAGCTAGACACATTTTCTTCTTTGAAGGAATTTACTGTATACCTAATATTAATTATTTTGAGAACGATTATGTTTTATAATGTTAAAGTTATTTCACATATTGTTTTTTTTTCGAAACAATTAATTTTACCTGCTTTGATTTACTTCTTTACATCTTGTAACTTAAAATTCCAAAATCTATGTTTCGAACGAAATTTATATAATCTTTATCTAGCCAAGGTAGGATTATAACTTCGCACATAGTAATAGGTGGGATGTGCTTGTGTCGCACGCGCGACGCAACGAGGCGAGAGGCGAGAGCGGGGCCGCGGCGGGAGGATACCGATTCCAGAAGTAGAAATAATTATAACTATGTTATTTTTTCGTAATAATTTGATTGACTATTAGGTAATTTAATATTTTTCATTTCATTTTACTTAGGAGAACTCTAAAAATAAGTTGACTATTATGTTGAAGAAGAATACTCAATATTTTTTTACATTTAACTGCATACTATATTGTTTTGGAATAGTTTTTTTTAGTCGGTTGTTTTTTTATTAGTTAGTTTGTTGACAAAGTTGCTATTAAATATATAAATACAAGAGCGTCAGAGAGGCTCGGCCAGGCTTACTTATGTGATAGCAGATACTAACACAAACCCTTGAATTCACGCAATAGTAATTCCAGGAAGAGCAAACCATGTAAATTTCGAAAAGTTAAAGCTTATCATCTCTCCTATTCATAATATACGTTATAGCCTTTTAATTAATGTAGATAAGTATTTAATAAAATTACGTAGTCCAAGTTCAGTGTTGCCTGTCTTCAGTTGGTACAGCGTTAAGTTTGCTTCAAAAGTCTAGGCAAAACTCATGGGAAATAAGGACTACCAAAAATAAAGACTTACTTTCTGTCTCTAATTATAATTAAGTACCCTTAATAATAAATACGATAGAATATTAAATGAAAAGGACAAACGATTGTGCGTGTCCACACTAATACTAAGCACTGGACACACTATGAGAATTAATGACCACGCCAGTCTTTGAAGAGAAATATTTGATTCCTAGCCCATATTTCAATTAATATAAATGTGACAGTTAATTTGCTTTTAATTTGTTCTCACACGACTAAATTGATTTTTTCGAAGTAAAGTTTAGAAATACTGTATGATAAAGCCTGACTTTAATCTATCTTTTATCCCAGAATTTTAAAGCGTTCACAAGAAGTGTATTTATAATTTTTTTAAAGTTTGCTCTTTATAAGGTTGCGATGCACTGATCGCTACTAAACTCCCTGGGTATCCATCAGAACTCCATTGGCCATTTTGAAGCCTATAGGAAACGTACACACTTTTTTTATAAGCAAATCGGATCCCACTGCTGCCCAAAGACCTCCAACCTGTTACTCGAATTATCGCGGTTATGTGCCAGCTCCAAAAAGGTCTTATTATACGCTTCCGGATCGTCACATCATCGTTTTCGGGGTCTACTTCGACGTCTTTGCCCGTCCTTTAGCACCCAATGCGTGACAACCTGTGCACATCGGTCTGTGTGCATCTGATGTATCCGACATACATGCCCAGACTAGTTTCACTTTGGCCTGGCGGTTTTTCACCCACATCAGCAATCCCGGTTGTGTTCAATGTAGGTACACATATAAGTTATAAAATAATATTTAGCCCTTACTGACATTTAAATTTCATGTATCTCCATGAAATTTTTAAGTCTTTTCAATGCAGTATTATGTAATTGTATCAGTTAAATAATATACTTATAAAATAGGTATAGATAAATGGATTTACCAGGCTAGTTTGAGTGAATAAGTTTTAATTGTAATGACAATTTGTTTAAAAATGATGCCCGCGAGTTTCTTGTGCCCGTTCTTCTCATGTCTGAGGTAAATATCAATATGTGCGAATGGTAGCTAGATTTGACGATTTCAAAACTGACTTAAAACTGTTAAAATTCAAGTGATTTTAACAGTTTTAAGTCAGTGTGTGTTGCCAGTGATGACTTACGGCACACAGACGTGGTCGCTAAATATAGGCCTGATGAGAATGCTCATGGTCGCTCAGAGAGCAATGAAGAGGGCTTTGCTTTGAATTTCCCTGCGAGATGAAATCAGAAATGAGGAGAACCAAAATCACCGGCATAGCATAAATGATTGTGAAACTGAAGTGGCAGTGGGCAGGGCAAATAGCTCAAAGGACAGCTGATGGGGGGCATCAAAGTTCTCAAATGGCGACCACGTACCGAAAGACGTTGTTCGAAGATTGTTGATAGGCCCAAGACCTTTGACCAGCAGTGGACGTCTTCCGGTTAATATGATGATGTCATTTTAAAACCTATTTGACATAAATGACTTATATAACAATAAGTATGACATTTCGTATAGAAATATATTGATGTATTCCTCAATGTTTACGTCTTAACTTTAATGATATTCTTACAAGGCACTTGTAGCGGAGGCAAGCACTTTCAATAAATTGAAGAAGCATATGGCGTACTCCATCTGTCGTCTGTACGTGATCGGACTCAAGTGGACTCCTTCACTTGCGTTTCTTAACATTGGTCATCGATATTCTTAAACAGTCGATTGATTTCGTCATTGCTGTTATAAGAGGCTATTGAGGAAGCTATTCTATTTTAATTCAATAGATCATTAGGTAACAGGAAATATACGCATATTTTTAACCAACTTCAAAAAAGGAGAAGGTTCTCAATTCGTCGGTATGTTCTTTTTTTATGTTTGTTACCTCAAAACTTTCGACTGGTGAATCGATTTTTTTTATTTGAAAGCTAGTGCTGCCCGTGTCCCATTGTAATTTGGTTTGATTATAGGTGAGATGTGCTTGAGTTGTGAGGAGGCGAGAGCGAGTCGCGGCAGAAGGACACCGATTCCAAAAATGACAATAATCGTAACTAGAATTAGATTAATTAATTATATTGTATAAAAATACGCAATTATTTTGATACTTTTTAGTGCATCTTATATCTATTGTTTTGAAATAGTGTTTTTGAAGTCGGTTGTCTTTTTGTTAAAATTTTTTTTATTACTGTACTAGCTGGCCCGACAAATGTTGTTCTGCACAAAATAAATAAAATACTGTTTTTTATGAATTTGTCACTAATATTAATTCATCTGGTAGGTGTGTTTTCGTTTTTCGAATTAATATATAACAGTGGGAGCCTCATTTGCACAGAAAGGCAGCTAATTTATGGGTACCACAACAGCAAGTAGTGATCAAAACAGTGAAGCAGTAATGTGTAAGCATTACTGCGTTTCGGTCTGAAGGGTGCCGTAGCTAATGAAATTACTGGGCAAATTTGCACTCCTTTTCCATAAAGAATCTATGTGTAATTGAGAGACCTTTTAAAAATTATAGACGTACAAATAGCGTTTTTGGCTTTTCAACAACAAAATAAGCATTTGTTTACAGAAAGTAAATTCAATTCGAGCCGACTATAACAGCAGATCATAACAGCTGAGATTTATTCAATAATTTACGACTGTAATCGAAATTTGTAGCTTTCTAGCGCTTCAAGCCAACCTACAAAAAGGGGCAAGCGATTCTGACATACAACAGTAATTATTATTAGCATCGAAATATAACTTTCAGAAATAGATATCTCAAATGCAACAACAAAACAGCTGCCAATCCAGCAAATAGACAATTCCATTCAAAAGCATTTCAGTGTCATTTGAAAATAGATCGGAAACTGTAGGTCAATGAACTTCTGTAATTGCATAATAATAATAAAATACTTGGGAATCGAAACAAAAGTCCAAACGGTTAACAAAAAGGTGCATAGGAACCTTAAATATTCGGTTTTGTGTGCCTTTAACTGCCGTTGTACGGTTTGTGGTTATCCCCTTTCATAATAAAGGTTTTCTTGAACCGATTATTAACGATTTTTTCACCGCTGAGTCATTTGACAGAGCAAAGTTATGCGAACATTTTAAGTTATATTTACTCAGCCCTTACTTACCGTACGGTCTACCATTTGGTAGGTATGCTATGAATATTTCCTGAGTACATAAGCGAAAATACAATTTTTTTATTTTTGGTATTTCCTTCTCTTCCCTCTTTCAGACTTTCACTGGCAGAAATATCATTTAATAGGGTGTTTTAATTATGAAAATAAGAGACGAGATGAGCAGGATGTTCGGTTGATACGCCATGCCCATTACAATGCAGTGCCGCTCAAGATTCTTGAAAAAGCCCAAAAATTCAGAGCGGCACTACAAAAGCGCTCGTCACATTGAGACATAAGATGTTAAGTCTCATTTGCCCAGTAATTTCACTAGCTAGGGCGTCCTTCAGACTGAAACACAATAATATTTACACATTACTGCTTCACGGCAGAAATAGGCGCCGTTGTGGTACCCATAATCTAGCCGACATCCTATGCAAAGGAGCCTCCCACTGGCTTGTCTATGACTATCAAAAGGTAAGCAATTTGTACTGTTACTAAAACTCCAGTATTTATGTCCGTCTGAGTCAGTATAAGGTTGAGATCTTTAGAGAGTACTTAGACTTTACTAGACTACCACTGGTAAAACTTTCCCACATGTAACTTCGTTTAGTTTCATTTAAAAAATATACATATTTTTAAAAAATCTGCATGGCAGCCATTTTGGAATTAGCCATCTTTTATTAATAGTTGTCATAGCGGCAATAATATAGCGGTAATAGAATACATACTATATTAAAATTCCAGAAAAATTCTTGATTTTGGAATAGCTGACGGAAAGATTGTTAAAGATAGCTCTCCAAAAAGGATTTTATTTTTCTTTCTTTCTTTTTCTAGAAACATTTTGTTAATCTATACGGCGGCCATTTTGGAATAAGTCATCTTTTATTATTTGTTATCATTGCGGCAATATAATAGATACTTTATTGAAATTTCAGATAAATTCTGGATTGCGGTTGGACAGGTGACTGAAAGATTGATAACTGAGTTCTGTTTTATTTTATGTATGAAAACCATGGCACAAAAATAAAATATAAGGAAGACAACGCAAACAAGAGTAGGGTTATAAGAATGGAATCCAAACATAGCTACGTAAACATTTAATATACGTTCTGTAAGCACACCTCCACACAGTTATCTAAGCATCAAGTGACGTAGGAGCAGTGGTGCATACGAAAGTACGTTAGGATGTGTAAGAGGGTGAAGGAAGTAAAGCACCTTAGATAAGAACGCCGACTTTTATGTTTACTGTTTTCACTTTGACGGTACTTGAAAATGTTTTGTTATAAGCATTTGACCTAAAAGGAGCACTTGTAAATACAATGACCTACACGTGTTTGTTTGACTAATAAATAATTGAATATATATTTTGTTTGTAATTTTTTTTTTATGAAAATACGGGACGAGACGAGCAGGACGTTCAGTTGATGGTAATTGATTTGTTCTGCCCATTGCAATGCAGTGCCGCTCAGGCGCTCTGCCCATAACAATGGAGTGCCATTCAGGATTCTTGAAAAGCCCGAAAATTCTGAGCGGCAATACAATTGCGCTCGTCACCTTGAGACATAAGATGTTAAGTCTCATTTTCCAAGTAACTAGCTACGGCGTCCTTCGAACGAAATACTGTAATGTGTACATATTACTGCTTCACTGCAGAAATAGGCGCCATTGTGGTATCCATAATAAAGAAGCCTCCCACTGATAAACTCTTAGGCTGAGATCTATTGAGCGTACTCAGTCTTTACTTACGTAAAGAGCTGAGTGTAACCTTAGCACAATCATTGATTTCGTTTTATATTCATTTGATAGCTAAAATTATGCTGAGCTTCAGCTAAGACAGCCCAATGCAAAAGTTAAGTTCGCGTTTTATCACACTCTGCTTAGCTGACGTAGGTTAAGTCTGAGTACGCACTATATATTAATCTCAGCCTTAGTGTCATTAGTATATTAATAAAGGTTTTTAAATACATTTTAAATAGTATATCATGTTCATTGCAAAAATAGCATTATTAGCTTAAAATAAAACACATTGCTATTAAAATCAGTACTGTTTTTGTAAAATTGGACGAGAAAATATCCTGAAGGTCTACTTAGAATAATTTTCTTTTATACTAGCATATCATAGTGTGCACTTTTCAACATAAAATCGAAGAGACAAGTTACAGGATGCAAAACAGGAAAAACGGATTTTGATAGATAAATGCCATCAAATTAGCTTATTTTTCCTGGACGATACGACATGGATAACTTCTAAAAAATCGCGTTAACTTTCCTAAAAATGCGGCAAAGTTTCGATGATTGGTGTCGCAGGAGAATGTGGGCGGAGGTGATTACTTAACATTAGGTGACTCGTACGCTCGTCTGTCCGATAAAAAAAAACATAACATATACATAACATCTCTTGGAACATTACGGGAATCTATAGTGTTTTGCCTGTGACTTTTTACATAATGTCATGGAATAACATAGAAAGAGGTCCGGGGTTCGAATCCCGATAGGTGCAAGCATTTATATGATGAATATGGATGTTTGTTTCCGAGTCATGGATGTTTAAATGTATTTATGTATCTTTATATGAATTTATGTATGTTTAAGTAAGTATATTGTATTAAATATATCATTGTCTTGTAACCCATAACACAGGCTATATATGCTTAACTTGGGGCAAGATAATTTGTGTATAAAGTGAGTCAATATTATTATTATTATATTCTCAAATTCAATCCTAAATAACCGATCTATGGAACTTTTCATCTTTAAAATTACATAGAAAAATGTTCATCGTAGTCATTGGTAGAGAAATGCTTAATTTAGTATTCTATTCGACTAAAAATATAACTACAAATTGTATTTCTAATTTAATCAAATATAGCCCATATAGTTTATCGCAATTTGAACGTATCGTGCAATATAATGCCAGTAACAGTTAACATATTGTTATATTCAACCGGCCTGCAATAGACACCACTGCAGAGTAACTAATTGACAGCTATCTGTAACATTGCTAACGTTACCTACAGCCTCTGGATACATAGGGTTAGGTACTTTTATAACATACTAGTTGGCCCGGCAGACTTCGTACTGCCTCAATTGATAAATAAAAGACCTAAACTTTTGTATATAATAAACTTAAAACAAACAAAAGGAATCCTTTTTTATTAAAACAAATAAAAACAATATGATGATATATGAAATTATATTATTATTTTAGAGTTTTCCTGAAATACTGGCTATTTTTTTAGTTTCAATTTTATATTGACAGACACACACAGTTGTGATCTAATTAGTTATTCATTATAAACTATTATTTTAAATTGATTTCTGAACGATGGGGAACACATCAAAGAAAAATTAAAATCGTTGTTTTTATTTAATTCCGAGCATTTTCATATTTATTCACCTTTTAAACCTTCTCTGGACTTCCACAAATAATTCAAGACCAAAATTAGCCAAATCGGTCCAGCCATTCTCGAGATTTAGCTGACGAACAGCAATTCATTTTTATATATATAGATTTGAACCGATATACAGTAAATGTATTCTTGTAACTCCTGCGGGCTTTGCGGAGCAAACTTGAACAGCACGCAAGTTGCAGATTTTTTTTCCTACTTCTTGACTCTTATCGTTATATTTTGGATAATACAAAGTATACCTTCATAAATTGTAGCCTATGTCTTATTCTGTAGTGAAAGCTATATTATTGTAAATTTTCATTAAAATCCATTCAGTGGTTTTTTTGTGAAGACGTAACAAACATACACACACACTCACAACCTTTAGCATTTATAATATTAGTAGGATAATATATTTAAACATTTATTCTTCCGAGTTCGTTTTATGTTTTATGAAGTCAAAATTTCTTATGACATGTTGAGCACTTTTAGGGTGAGGATAAGCCCAGAATTCGCGTGACCATCTCGAATTTTACTTTAGATAGTTGAGTTAAAATATTTTCGTTCTTATTATATTTATAATTTTACTATCAGTTTTTGAGTATGATGTTAATAATGATAAAATTTTTGTCGATAAGAATGAACATTTTTAAAAATATAATAATATAATATTGACACACTTTTACACAAATTACCTTGCCCGTCGGCATAGCCTATGAGTACAAAACAACGATATATTTAAAATAATATACTTACTTATACTTACATAAATACTTATAAACATCCATGACTCGGAAACAAACATCCATACTCGTCATATAAATGTTTGCACCTTTCGGGATTCGACAAATAATAAAGTAATTCGAGAAATTGAATAATTTATTAAATTAATAAAGTATACATCTATTTATAAATTTGTTTGGATATAGGTAATAATCATTAAAATAAATAGTATTTTAAGCAACGCCAAAATAATATTTTAAAACTTTGCGAAGCATGTTTTCATTTTCGACGTGCTATGACTGACAAGTATTTATATGCTTTATCGTAATTTTCAAACGTGATTATGAGAAGAAAATTATGTTGTATTTCTAGGCTATTTCGTTTAAAGTCGGGAATATAATATTATTATGTGAATTGTTATGGGAAATTTTTGAACAATGATGCATTGTCAGTGAAAACTATGATAATTTTGACGGATGTATTAATTTATAGTCATCATTCTCAATTACTTACATAATTTATACGTCTAGATAGTCTCTTGCTGTTAGACAACCGATTAAATCAGGCCAGTAATATTAGATTAGTGTGCGTGACAAGCTACGTCTTACACTCGCGATTTGTATGACACTTTGTGTTAGTGTGCGTGAATTGCTCTAAATAGAGGTTAGTTCTAAAGTCTATTTTTCGACGTTATAGTCTATCTAGAAGTATAAATCATATAAGCTCAATTGTTTTTTTGAAGTTTCTTTTCTTTACATGGGTTTTAACAACGATGTCAGTATTTTAAAGAAATCTACACTTGTAGCATTACTGCAGTGCACAGACTATGAAAAGATTATAAAAGGTATAAAAAGCATTTATTTTTTCAAAATTGATTCCTTTAGAATTCTTTTTCAGGTCATTTCTAATATACTAGATACGGCGCAAGAAACTCTACCAGCATTCTTTTTTTGCGCTCTTTTTAACATAAAAATACAATATTGTACTGTCATTGCTATTGCTAGAAAATAATCATATTCTAAATCTATATAATATAATTTTCCAAACGAACTTAGTAATTCATATGATTTTAATCCGTGGCATGTAATAGCAATGTCATGAATGTAAAAAACTTCAAATGGTATCTGCAAAAGTGTTTCTGAAAAAAAATCCATCCCCTAGTGAAATCCAAAAACTCTAATAGCATTTGATTGTAATAAGCCTCAACAATTTAATTTTCTGTATATTTACAATAGAAATGAAGAAGAAAAGCAGTATCGAAATTAAATCCGCTCGCTTTTATAAATTGATTTATTTGTTGCTCGCTTCAAGTGTATAATCCGCTCAGCAAGATGGGATTTTAGAGCAGACAGGCAAATGCTGCGAGGCAGGAAGAGCCCATGAGGCCACGAAATTAGTTGAGCCATGTCACACCACCTTCCACCCCCATAGGACGTGCTCTGAGATCCCACCCGCTTTAAACCGATGTAAGAGCCTCACATACGTAATATTTGTTAAGTTATATTGAACCCACAGAACTTATTTCAGTATTATTTTAAAAGTAATAAAAGCTTAGGATTCAAATTGCACATTTTTATAGAAAGAAGTATCCTGATTTCAAGTTCTTTTGAGACAGTCAATAATTATCAATTGACAATATAATCAATTTCAAATTCAAAAAAACTTTATTCACTAAAAAAGAAAATAAAATATATAAAAGTAGGCTATGAAAATTAATTTCTTCGTTTTTGTGCCGTATTCTAATGCATTTGGTAAAACACTGATATTGAAGTGAAGACTTCTTTAGCGGTTTTCTTGGGATGGGTATAAAATGTTAAACTCGCGTCTGAACACGTGACCTGATCGAAAAATCGTAAGACATTCGTTGAAATTATGGATGAAAGTTGATTTTTCTGTGAGATAAACTTTTCAATAAAAAATAATTGTAATAGTTCTGAAGTGTTAAATTTGTTATGCAATATTTACTGTCATTTTTGTGTTCCATAGCTTAATAAATGAATATTGTACTTAAACACATAAATTATAATACTTTTTTATGACAATAAGGGATGAGACGAGCAGGACGTTCAGCTGATGGTAATTGATACACACTGCCCATTACAATGTAGCGTCGCTCAGGATTCTTGAAAAACCCAAAAATTCTTAGTGGCACTATAACTGCGCTCGTCACTTTTAGACATAAGATGTAAAGTCTCATTTTCCCAGAAATTTCAATAGCTACAGCGCCCTTCACACCGAAGCGCAGTAAGGCTTATACATTACTGCTTCACGGCAGACATAGGCGCCGTTATGGTACCCATAATCTAGCCGGTATCCTGTGCGAAGGAGCCTCTCACTAGTGATATACTGATAAATAAAGTAATTCAGTCGATAATATTCCCTAACCATATTTGCATTTGCAACCGTAGTTTTTTTTTATATTTCAGACAGACGTATAGATACATAATATTATTATACTCAATTTGTTGCTTATCTCTGTGCCAGCGACAGTCATACCAATAAATTCCTCGTAGGTTATCATAACTTAACTTTGCGTTAACATTTCGTGATATTTAGCGTATTGTTATTTGACCTGCATTTATCACAGTAAGTAAATTAGGTTAAGGGTATGTTCCGATATGCACTGCGAGCACTGCACAGTGCTATCACTGTACAAAAATTCGTTCCGTTGTGGACTGCCAGTATACTACCGCAGTACCCTAGGGAAATATATGACGTCATAAATCGCCGACATATTCTACTGTGAGCGCTGGCATTTTCGAGGTAAGGTACTCGCAGTACTTTGATCACGTGATCAGTCAAAACGACTGGAGTTCCTAAAATATAAATTTAAAATTATTTAATATAACAGTACTCTTACAAAAGTTTTTTTAATGAACTAGAAAACTTTAATACCTACACTCATTTGAATTCTGCGTCAAAAAATGCGGCTGACAGTAAACGGGATTGCGTTCCGTTTTAAATAGTAACCAGTATACTGGCTATAAAGGAACGACTTCACAGTATACTTAATTGACGTCACACTGTACTTAGGTCGCAGTGCATATCGGAACATATCCTAAATTGAGTCGTAAGTCACTTAAACAATCTACTTTGTTGTGTCAATACTGTTCAAATATGGCAGATTGACAAAGCGTAAGGCTTTCATGGTTTGCGTGTTAGTACGTGTTTGCATCAGTAATTTGTTTGGCGTCGTCGCTATAAATGGATCTGCAGTTCGCACGCTACATTATAATATGTTTCTCACAGCTACTATCTGTTCGAATGTCTTTATTTATTATTACAAGGAAACACAAAAAACACATCACAAGAACTGAACAATATAGGAAAGAGATACAAAATATAAATATAGATGCGGCCTAACACATGTTTCACAAATACAATAATAACAAAAAGAAAAATCAAAGGTATACAGTCACAAACGCAAACATTCACAGAAGTAACTAATTAGTAATTTGATTATGCGCATTGATACAAAAGATGTAGACAAATGAAATTAATTAAACTGACTGACTGACTAATTGAAGTGACTGTCCTACGAAGTTAGTGATAAAAAAAAGGATTGTGTGGTTTTATAAAACCACGGTAAAAGTCAAACTTTTTTTCACATTATAGACATTTAACTAAAAATAGCGTGGAGCACTGGCACAAATGAGTAATAGTCTGTACACTACACGGTCAGCTGCCGACCGTCATGCGACATGCAACACACAGTAGTCAAGTCTAATTTGCCCAGTAATTTCTCTAGCTACGGCGCCCTTGAAATACTGTAATGCTTACTGCTTCACGGCAGAAATAGGCGCCTTAGTGGTACCCATAATCTAGCTGGCATCCAGTGCTAAGTACAAAGGCCCTCCCACTGGTGATGTTCATTCACAAAAAAACATATACTATGAACACATAATAAAAACAATAATTCAACAATACCTCCCAACCACGGACGAGTAAAAAAAGAAGGACTCCGTGTCACCTTACATATCAGTGAGGCACCATAACAAGCTGGTAAACTTGTAAATACATAGCCCCACGCGTACACTTACACTAATACAAGCCGATCGGCCGCCATTATGAGATTTGCCATCGTCTGTGACAGATCAGTTTGTATCGCAATAAAATATTTTAAAAGTATTTGTTGATATATGATTATTTACGGGGGGGAAAATTGTGTAACTGGTATACCCCATAACCGCACACACACTAGCATAAAGGTGCTTCACTTGCTAATATCACGGCGCGGAGTCCATCTTTTTTTATTGGTCGGTCTATCTTTGTAATGCAATAACTAGCAGAGGACACAATATTGTCTAACTAAAGACAAATCAAGCAAAGTCGCTAGTAGTATAATCTAAATGGAAGTCATTAGATAGAACACAAGTTCGAACAATCGAATAGCAACCATCAAACATAGTCACACGTGCCATAGGGAAGACGAGATTCGATTTGTTAACAAGCTACTGATACCACAGACGTCTAGACTGATCCATTAATTATTGGGAGTAGGAGCGCTAGAAAGAAATCGTTACTCGAGATTTCTCAGATTAAACCGTAACAAAGGCTTTCGTATTTTTTTCATCTCAACAGGAGTAGACGTAATTTACTTTTTGTTGAGCACAAAGAAGTTTTCTGTTACTTTTGACCTCGTATAATTTTGGAACCGGCTACGTCAATTACAAATTTTCGCTTTGTTTAATGAAACGTTAACGGGACTTGCTAACAAGAATACGATTTTATTCTTTGCGCAACAATTTTAAAAATTATAAGAAAGTTTGTTTTGTAGTTTGTGTATTCAATTATTTTTTATTTACATAAAGGTGTCTTTATAATGTTGATTTCGTTATTGTTTTACATTTAATTGGGGCATTTGATGCGCTTTCGTAATGGGGTTAAATGGGTGTCTGGTTGGCTTCCGACAGTGACCCCGAACTAAGAATTTCTCAAATTTAATTATTATTTTGTTTCCGTCATTTAAGCACCCGTTCAAATACTATAAAATATAATTGCTTCAATTTAACTAACTACCCTAACCCGACAGATGCTGTTCTTTCAATAGAAAAAATATTTAAAATAGATATAGTATGTTATCCATAATAGATAGACATATGCCACCTTCTGTAGACCTATTTAAGATACACAATTCCACCATACATTATTTTGTTATATCTCAAAGTGCAATGTTTTCGTTGAAAGCTCCCAGACGGCTTATTTTTTCCCGACGACTCTAAACAAATACCGCTCATTTAAAAAAAACTTAACAAATAATACACTAAAACCTTCCTCGAGTAACACGCTATCCATTAGTGAAAATATCATCGGTGCTGTAGTTTTTGAGTTTGTCGCGAACAGACAGACAGCCAGACGCGGCGGAGTATTTATACAGAATATAATTGATCCAATGCCGTAGATATATTTATACAGATGATGAATAACATGTTTTTTTATGGGGTGAAACGAGCCACCGTGTTGCCGGCTTTTTATATCGCGTATTTTTTTTTATTTTAACCATTTAATATTCTCCGAAACACTGAGCTAGTAAACTAATTTCAAAGTATGATGGTACGTTAATGAAATTTATTTGAAAGCATGTTACAATAATATACTCTTCCCACGATGGCCTAAGACTACGTCGCGATATAATATATGTCATGATGACAGCTCACCATTTCATTTGCTATTGTCGTGTCGCTCACATATATAGAGTCACTCGAAAATAGTTTGGGAACAGTCATCGCAACTGATGACGTATTCTTAGGCCAATCACGTGACGCAACTGTCAAGGGAAGAGAATACCAGGGGGAGTAAATTATTATATCATGCTTGAAAGAACCCAACACATTCAGATAGTGAGGAAGAAATCTTAATTCGTGCCGTAGTGCGTGATTTAAGAATTGATTAGCAGAGACCAGGTGAAACAATTTTTTTATGAACATAAAGAATATTGATACGCCCTGCCCATTACAATGCAATGTCGCTCAGGATTCTTGAAAAACCGAAAAATTCTGAGCGGCGCTACAATTGCACTCGGCACCTTGAGACGTAAGATGTTAAATCTCATTTGTCCAGTAATTTCACTAGCTACGGCGCTCTTTACACATTACTGCTTCACGGCGGAAATAGGCGCCGTTGTGGTACCCATAATCTAGCCGGTATCCTGTGCTAAATGCCGTGATAAATGCAGTGGAAGACTTACAACGACGCGAAATCTCTACGCAATCGTACCTTTCACATACTTACTAACGATCGTCGACAATTCGAGCAACTCTCCATTACACGTGTTATTTACAATGTAACAACAGATAACGCGCGAGTTGAATGCAGAGTTGAAGAATGCGATAGATAGTTTTACAATTGTAAGGTTAGAAATATACATAAACTAGAAGACAAAACAGTTTCATAAATTAAATACTTACTAATTATGTTTAAAATGGATAATAATGAAAAAAAACAACAAAGATATTTTAAACCAAAAGTAAAAACTACAAAATTACAACAAACAAAACGAAAATTTAAACAGTTACAAGTGTATAGTTAAGAAGAGGCCACAACAACAATGATTTTATTATTTAGGGTTAACAACTTTTTACATTGAGTTGGTATAGTTGAGGAATTTTCTAGAAACTGTGACATTCATAATGTTAACACGATGAACAAACATAAACTTGTTATGCCTACTACTCAGTTGGGTCGAGTTAGTAAGTCTTTTATTGGGCGATGTATATACTTCTACAATATGATCCCAGAAAATGTACAAAACAAATGTGTTACGAAATTTAAAAGAATTGTTAAAAAACGTTTGTGTGGGAAAGGTTATTATAGCATAAACGATTTTCTTAATGACACCACGGACTGGGAATAAAGCGAACATCCTCAGGCTCTTTAATTATAAATGTTTATTGTACGATATTACATTGTAATCCACATTATATATTAGAAAAGAAAAAGCCCGCTGAGTTTCTTACGCCCATTATTCTCAGGTCTGAGGCAGTCTCTTTTGAATGGGTGGTAGTTTTTGACGTTCAATAAGTGATTTTAAATTCTATTTTGAATAAAAATATTTGAATTTTAATTTGAATATCGCCTACTATTTTCTTTGAAAATATATAAGTTTCAGTAAGATGTTAATTGTAAAAACTACAAGAGCGCCTTACAATTTTATAACACTACAGTGAAGGCGCGCGAGTCGAGGCGTGCGGAAAGCGGGGAGAGAGGCTTCCTTTCTTTACCCCAGGCCCCGACTGCATTCAACTCGCGTGCTAACTGTAACTATAGGTAACCAATAAGTTCTCGAAATCGATCATAGTTACTGGAATAACAGACTGTATCTTGTTTACTTTAGCGAGCAGTTCTGTAAGGCAATGTGCAATTGACTAAAACTAAAGCTATCTCAAAGATAAACCACAACTTTTAACTGGAAGTTTGCAGTACATTTGGAACGTTATTAAATCGTTATCAACTACTAAGCTTGTACAAACAACCTTACGCTGAATAACTGAAGTTAAAATAACATAAATTGTCTTTCGAAAGCACGGTTTAGTAAAAAAAGACGGACTCTGCGCTGTTATATTAGTAAGTGAAGCACCTTTATGCTAGTGTGTGTGCGGTTACGGGGAATACCAGTTACACAATTTTTCTCCCTTAAATAATTAATCATATATCCACAAATACTTTTATAGAATTGTATTTACAATTTTTTACAACGCAAGACGGCAATTTTTAAATTATTTTAATGCGAGACAAACTAATCTGTCACAGAGGATATCAAATCTCATAATGGGGGCCGATCGGCTTGTATTAGTGTAAGTGTGTGCGTGGGGCTTGGTATTTACATGTTTACCGGCTTGTAAGGTGAGCACCAAGCTTCACTGTTTTGTAAGGTGACACAGAGTCCTTCTTTTTTTACTCGTCCGTGTTCGAAAGTTGGAATTTCTAGAGATATTTGAGATGAAAATATATTTTAATTATTTAACATGTGTTTTAATTTTGTGTATTTAACACAAGATGTTGTGAGTGTTTTAGATTTACGTTATTTTTATTATCTCTATTTCTCATCAAGTAGTTTGCTAACGAGTCTGTTCATTCATATTTTCATAATTCAAATATTTTAATTCAAAATAGGATTCAAAATAACTTATTGAACGACAAAAACTAGCACCCATTCAAAATTGAATGCCTCAGACCTGAAAAAAACGGACGCAAGAAACTCATTGCGCTTTTTTTAATAAAAATATGGATACAGTGTAATATCGTACAATAAACATTTATAATTAAAGAGCCTGAGGTTGTCCGCCGCTCATTCTCAGTCTGTGGTACCATTAAGAAAAACATAATATGTTATAATAACCTTTCCCACACAATCGCTTTTTAATGATTCTTTCAAATTCCCTGACAAATTTGTTTTGTACATTTTCTGGAATCATATTGTAAAAGCATAAACATCGCCCAATGAAGGACTTACTAACTAGCATATGTAATGGTATTTTAAATGTAGGAAAAATGCTGACTTATAATGTAAACAAAATGAATTTGTTCAAAAGTGTTATGTATCTCTATGGGAAATGTTTTAACCTGAATAGCTTTTCATCCCGACCAGTTACTCCAAAAACTCAACGGTTTTGAGCTAAAATAATCAAGATTTTTCCAACAATATATTATGTGGGTCTATACCTATTGTGATTTTCCAACTCCTTCTGTGTGCTTTGATTGTTTTCAAAACCCGCCAATAATTTAGACGCTTACTTATTACCAATATCTATCTTTTAAATTTGCTTTTGAAATAGCAAATATAAAAATTATGAAACCACTTGTTGTTTCTTAAATGATTCCAATCAGCAGTAAATATGTGAGGTTTCATTATAAGAATGTATATTATACTTATATTCTATTTTATTTGTTTCACGCAAGTATTTTTAAGCACGTTTGTAAACTGCATGGTTTTGTTTTACTGATTTGCAATAATATTAAAATTAATCTGATTAATTAATCGCTAACTAACTAACCGCTCGTGTGATTCCTCTGTGGTTGCAAGAGAATGAGGGCGGCGGTGATCACTTAACACCAAGTGACCCAAGTGTGTGTGTACTTATGTGTGCATGCAAGAAGATATACTTCTTTGGCCTAACAAAGCAAAAATCCTTAAAATTATTTATTCCTCGTGCTATTCTTCGTTTGTAGAAAGAAAGAACAATATTGTAAAAATCTTGCAACGATGGTTTTGACAGTTAATTATTAAATAACGAATACGGCTAATAATAAACGAATGTCGCAAACGTCAGAAAATTTTAGGCACCAACTTCAACCTGTTACTTTTGTGTTACAGTGATGCGCGCGCATCTTCAAATTGCACTCTCATAATTTTTTTATAACGCGACTAAAGAAGTATAACTTCAAAAAATCTTACTTTTACCTACCACCGTAACTCCTCCATTTTTATCTCCATTTTTATTAGTGGTATCAATTAGCTAGTTGTGTGGCCCTAAAGATAAGCTTTACTATGAACTTTAAAGGCTAAGTGATGCTATAAAAAAGCTACCGTTGGGAAAAATATTATTATCAAAAGATCACTTTCTTAAGAGGCTTTTTTGTATCAGTTTTTATTGAATCGTCTTGTTTTAATGTACTTATTACATTCTGTTTTCTAATATATTTTTATGTATCGCCTTAAGTCAAAGAGATGGTTGTTAATCAAAGCATTCGATATTTATTGAATTACGTAGAGTCCGGTTAAGCGGTACAATTATATTTATTTACTTTATACAGATAAACGGTTTAAATTTAGTGTTTTATTGTTATTCAAGGGTGCTAGATAACTATTTTTATAAAAAAAATCCTAACGAAACGAAAGAAACCTGTTCAATAGTAAAAAAATAACGTTATTTACGCAAATAGGATATGTGATTATTGTTTGTAAATATTTCTTCTTTTTTATTTAACTGTACTATTCCTCTCTTGCTGTTCATCCAGTTCACCCTGGCAAATAGTTATAATCATCCTTCCCATGCATTTGAATTGTCTATGTTTCTCCCCATAAGGTTTCACAAGAACCGTATTGCACCTTCCTTCCTCGCGACGAGACCAGTCCATTGCCAGTTCAGCCTTAAAGGCTATATATATAAAATTCAGTTTTTATCATCCGTTAAACAATCCTGAATCAGCAATAACACCAATTTTATCTAACAAATCCATAAATTACCGGCTTAATATACACATTAATTCAAATCACATAACATCGTCATGCCCGGCTCATAAAATTTACTATTGTTATTGAATACATAAATTTTAATTTCCTCTTTAATATCCTCTACGGGTTTCAATTGATTTTAAAATCACTTCTAAATACGATATACACTTACATACGCTGGAATTTTATAGTATGTATCGTGCAGTGTTTGAATAGAGAAGTGTGAAATGTCCGTTTAATTGGCTCGGCGCTGCACGACACGACATCACAGTTCAGATAAGCTCATGGGACACGCGAGTGCTGGCTTTACTAACTATCTTTAGATACCACCTAAATACTGTTGAATGCTATTTATATATAACTAAACACTAAGTTTATACGATCATTATGACTTTAGATATATGACAATGAAGGATATCATCAAAATATTGTAATTTTTATATACATTATTACAACTTAATAAAAAGCGAAAAAACTTATGCCATGACGTATATATACTATAATAAAGAATCTCAAATAGTTAGTTGCTTAGCGAGCGGCTACCCCATTACAACACAGTGCCGCTGAGGATGCTTGAAAAACCCCAAAAATTCTGAGCGGCACTAAAACTGCCCTAGTCACCTTGAGACATAAGTAGTTAAGTCTGATTTGCCTTGTAATTTGAATAGCTACGGCGCCCTTCAGACCGAAACACAATAATGCTTACACATTACTGTTTCACGGCAGAAGAAGGTGCCGTTGAGGTACCCATCATCTAGCCGGCTTCCTGTGCAAAGGAGCCTCCCACTGGAAAATGCTCTTAGTCGCCTCTTATTACAGCCTTCTGCTTGGGACTTCCTTTTATGCCCCGGGGAAGAATTTAAATATTACCTCAATATATGTATACTTAGATAATATTACTAGCTGACCCAGCAAACGTTGTATAATGTATTGCCATATAAAGTACTCAAAAAAACATTTGGGGCATAAAAGTAGATGCAACCGATTCTCAGACCTACAAAATTTATCGTACTACAATTATTGTATTCGATTTCCAATTTGCAACCCTATAGCAGTTTTGTGTATAGAACAGAATAATATAAAAATCGCGATACAAAAATAGTTGTAGAGCGTAGAGAGGCGAAAATTTGAAGTTGTATGTATTTTTCTATGCTGAATCATAATAAATTAAAAATAATTATCATAAAAATACATAAAATATATTTAGCGGTGCGTCAACCTTACCATTTAGGGGTATGAAAAATAGATGTTGGCCGATTCGCAGACTTACCCGATGCGCAGACAAAATTTCCACAACACCGGGACACGAGAATTTATTTTATATTACATAAGATTACACAAATCATAATATCGTGTCATTTCTAATTCATGTTGTAAAGAGATGTTAACTGGATAGAAATCTGAACTCTTTCAGAAAATGTTTCCATGCAAGTATAAAATCTTAATTTCATGAAAAACTTTCCCAAGGAAATGAAACTTTAAAAAGGTCGGGTTAAAACAGAAGTTCCTTTGGCGACCACTTGGCAGACGCTTGTCCAACTTTGTACCAAAAGTTGCCATTTCCGTGAAATAATTCCAAGTTATCTTTTCATCCTTATCTGAGTAGTTTAAAGTTTTGAAAGCTCGATTTGCCTTTTGCCTATAAGAGAATTTCTTGCGGTTGAGAAAATATAATGTAGCCATCCAAATGTTTTGAGTATCTTTAGTGTTAATTCCGCCAATATTTGTTTTTAATCAATTCGACACGTGTTCCGTCTCTATGAGACTCTCTCGTGCCAGAGTTTGGCGAGTCAACGATGCCTCGTGTAGAGGCGAATTACACGTGTCAAATTTTTGAAAGACAAATATTATCGAAATTAACACTAAAGAAAACTGAAAACATTTGGATAATTATGGATTTCCGCAAGGTAACGCCTACTTCAATAAATTTTCATACTAAATTTTCATAATGACGTAGCCACTATTTAAACTTAATTGAGAGTTAAAAATAGAATAAGTAGTGATATACTTAAAACACAAATTGATAATTTCGTAACGTTTGTCTTAAAAATAGGAAAGTAAGAAAAACTCCTTAACGCCTTTCGTTTTCAACGCATGAAAATATAATACTTGGTGGTAGTTCATTAAAGTATATCAAAACTCATATAATAAAGAGGAAACTTTTAAGTATGTTTGGAATGTTTTCACACAAAATCTGCTAAAACAATTTCAAAATTTTTTCACCATTAGAAAGCGACATAGCCTATTTACATTAAAAAAAAGTAGGGATCCCCAATAAAAATTCAATACTATAACCCACAGTGTGAAACAATTAGTCATAAAAAATCTGCCAGCGCATGCGCTGCGGAAACTATTAAATAATAGAACAAAAAAAAATTCTACATTATTATAGAACGTCATCACTATTTACAAAAAAGTCCGCGATACCATAATATTTCCAACTACTGTAGTTTTGCCATTATAACTACTTTTTACATTTTAAAAGTAGGTATAACCGGCGACAATAATCAAACCATCTTATTATACATCTGCATTAATCCATAACCTTATAAATTGTATTTCATTAAATACCGTTTCAATACCTGTTAAATACTATTTAAATTATTAATATCGGACATTCCATTGAAAAGATATAACGAATTCTAATATATCAATCTAAAGAAAATAATGTAATAATAAAATAATAATAACTAAGTCAAACAAATCTTTTATGTTACCAAAAATAAATTTATAGTCCGACTTAGTAAAAAGGCATAAAAGGCATTTATTTTCTCAAAATTGATTCCTTTAGAATTCTTTTTGATGTCATTTCTAATAACTACTAGACACTACTACCGCTTCGGAAACAAATGGCGCTCTGAGAGAGAAGTAGCGGCGCAAGAAACTCTCCCAGCATTCTTTTTTTGCGCTCTTTTCAATAAAAATATACAATATTGTAACAGTCATTTCTATCGCTATAAAATAATCACAGTCTTGTCCCACGCTGTCCGATCTTTTAGATATTCAGCAGTGGAGTAATAGGATTTACGACAGAGCCATTTTTTTATAAAACATTTAAATTTATTTATAGATAATGCCTGAACAGTGGCTGGGACTGTATTATTAGTAGACTTTCCACTACCATAAGATCGGTATCTATGCGAGTGAAACCGCGGAGCGTTGCTAGTATACTATAATACTATTTGTACCGGAATATTGTCACTTATAAGCTAAAGAATAGATTTATTAATTAAGTTCAATTTTGTAGCAAGTATGGGTATACGAATAATATCATATTAATAATTAATATTTTGAATGAATAAAAATCTATCTGACTCACGAATATGTAAGTGCGCCATTTGAAAACTATATGTGTAAAGGTGAATTCACACAGTGAGTCAGTGTCTGCGGTTAACACTCGTTTGAAATAGTGCCAATTGCGGTAAAAATATTTCTACATGTATATTGCATAAACCAAAAAGAATTAATAATGTCATTTTCTGTCTTATAAATAAACGCAGTGTAAAGTTACTCCAAGCTTAAGATTACTTCTCCCTGTCATGTCATTCTGTAGTAACAAAGGGAGGTTATAGACAACAGTTTTAAACTTTGAATAACTTATTTCAGGTTTATTAATAACATAGCATATGTTTACACGTGTAGTACTTATATCTGATTATAATATTATTAATGAAATCATCTTTAATGATGTTTATATAATTAATAATCTTCTCGTAAGGTGTAATAGAATACAGGGTATAGATATTTCTAGTTATAAGAAGCAATTTTAATATTTCAGTGCATTGTGGTAACAAAAAAATAGGCGCTGTTGTGGTACCCATACCCATACCCATCTAGCCGGCATCCTGTGCAAAAGAGCCTCCCACTGGTTACTTAGTCCAAAAATATTTTTTATAAATAAAATATAGCATAATTACTGTAACAAAAAAATGCCTATGATTAAAAGCTAAATAAATTTGTGGATACAGGCGGTTTTACCTCACACGTCTTATGTAAAGAAGATCAAATAGTAATAGGTATTAATAAATATCATTCCTACCATCTGGATATTTGGCGTTCCTCCACAGAGCGGTTTTCTAGAAATCTATTCCCTGCACTCACAAACTGTTAATTGAACTTCGCGCAGTGTTTACAGGGCGATACAAGAGGAATAACTCGCATATACGTGTACCAAAAGAGTTTTCGTTTTTCCTCCTTCGAAAGTAGAAAAGTTGCCGAATACAAACAATCACCTAATAAAATCAAATGATTGGACTATCCATGTTACTAGCCATTTTAAATTAATTTATGCAAATGTTATTGAAGCGATTCTAATCATTTTAACCAGGTAAGTATTTATTAAGTATTATAAAGTTGAGACACAGATAACGAATGGCTATTGATAAACATAATCGTCTTAATTCTGTTATCTCCCAAATCTTTTAATGGTTATGTCTAAAGCATGTTTGAAATGTATTTATTGAATACTTTGATAAAACTTAAAAGCTTTTAAGGTTCTTTAAGGTCGGATAATTTTTTACAGTTGTCACAGACATTGCTTTTTTTTAAACGTGAAGTTGCAATCATCAGATGCTTTTATTTATCTGTGAATGTCTGAATGTTCGAAATTCAAGTTGTTAAATGGTGCTCAAGTTTTTAGATATCTTTAAATTGAGACAAACTCTAGATTGCGTCGCCGTGATATGCGTGATAATGGTGGTTATTTTAAGACCAGCCATCACTTTATTGATAAAATAACAATAAAATATGTATTTATGAAATCATCTATAGTAAGCTGGTAAAATTTATTTTAAAGTTGAACTTTGGAAAATTCGCAATTAAAGTAAGAAATATTCAGTTCGCATATAAATTGTAAAGGCAGAATGTCCAAAAAATTGAAGGAAAATGTCAACACTAAGGCCAGGTTGCACTAAGTTTAGCAATAACAAACATGTTAAAGTACCGGTTAATCAAAAAAATTGTTACATCATTTGACAATTTTTAGATGACGTCATAACTTTAACTGTTTACCGTAACCGTCCAATATTCGCCGGTTAAAGCTATTTTTAATGTTAAGTAGCAAAATAGCGACCTGTCAAAAGTTTTAAATAAATATTCAATATTGACTTGATATTTCACGTATTAACTTTAACTATGCCAAGGAATACGATGGTACAAGACATTCCGCATTCTATGTTAAAGTTACTTTTTATGTTAAATTTGACCTAAACCTTAACTATAACAGCTAATATAATGGCAACTCAGCCGTTTTGAGCTAAAAATTATGATAGTATTAACTTATTCCTACAAGCGTGCTTTTTTTTTATTCTTTATATATATATAAATCCAGTGTCCTGATGATTGTCCCCAGTGAACTGCTTAACTAATGAACGTATTTTAATGGGGATTACTTCATGGAGTGCAGTTTAGTCCAACTTGAGAGATATGATAGATTTTATTTCAATTTGAAACCCATAATTATTTTTATTTCCAATATTATTTGGTATGGACATATTTAATAAGAGAGTATTTATTTACGCGCAGTTTGACAGTTCTGCTGTGAAACAATTTCATTATAACAACAAGGAGCATATTTTACGAAATAATCTTGACGTTATGAAATATTATTGACAAATTCATAAAAAAACAGTATTTTATATTTTATTATGTACAGAACAGCGTCTGTTAGCTAGTCATAAATAAAAAATAGGCTGTCTATAATTAAAACATGTTTTAAAGTCTTCTCTTCGACTAATACCAAGGCGATGTAAAGAATAATAAAACACCCTTATGTCACAATAATAAATAAAAACATTCACCACAATTTCCTTCGCGTTCCGAGTCCATTGTGAGATAAGGGCGGTGAATCGTTAGAGCTAAATACAGCAATTATTCAGAGAAGGCACAAGTTTCATTGTACGTGCCTTGACAATGTACCCGCGATCCACAAACCTTTACTGAAATCGGAGATTCATGCCGTGTCATGGTACTCACAGATCTTGTATTATGCGTTGTGGGCTTAATTTGAGGTGATTATAGTGACTGAGATGATTTTGGACCACATCTGAACTGTTTAACTAACGGGTAGAATAATTTACATTTTGGGATGATATAACAAAAGAATTCCTTTTGAGAATTTTATTTGACTTACTGTGAAGATCATTTATTTAAGCAAAATATCGCAAAGTATTTATATTTATTTTATTTAAGAGTAAGAATAAAAATGCCATAGTTAACATATTTAGGTATGAGTTATAATTGAATTAAAATACACCAGAGTATTTTATACACAACTAGCTGGTGAATAAATATAAGCAATTAAAGATAATAAATTAAAATTTATTATTGTTTATCCCATTGTTTCATTATTAATTATTATTTAGCAATTGAACAATTTATATCCATTTTGGATTACAGGTATAATTGGGATAGAACGATTTGACATGGGTAACTTCAAAAAAAAGCGCGTACTCCTTCCTTAACGGCCGGCAACGCTCCTGTGATTCTTCTGGTGTTGCAAGAGAATGTGGGCGGCGGTGATCACTTAACACCAGGTGACCCGTATGGTCGTTTGTCCTACTTTTCCATAAAAAAAAATAATAAACGATTGTTCTATTTCGTATAGTAACCTCGCAATGATAAAATTTTCACTTGTGATTTGGACACAGTTTTATCTAGTTGGTTTTTGATCAAATCTGTTTCTTACAGTGTTTCATTGAGTAATTATTTGAGAGATATAATATTATGTTATGAATAAGTAGATCTTCGTACAATTAATATAATTTTCCATTGAAGATTCACAATAATATCACTATTACAAAAGGCATTCCTTTTGTAAGTTCATGTTTATAATATAGTCCTTACTAGAATCGTAATGAAATTCGAGATGAAACCACGACGTTTCCCTAACAATATTATTCATAATATGAAAAGACTTTTGCAGAATTGGATATTTCCCTTTGATCGGCATCGGCAAATGAGATAAAAAGTTAGTAACCAGAGTCGTTACTTGGTCTTAGCTTATCTCCACGCCAATATTGGAGTCAGACAATTCACAAAAAAATGAGCAGAGATCCCCGCCTAAGATATGTTTATCGCATTAATATAACATGGCATTAAGATTACAATGGAACGGCTCAAGACAGGACCAATATAAGGCGGCGGAGCCCAGCGCTTTGTTGTGGAAATAACTTTATGCCTCAAATGTTTCGAATGCTTCGTTCTGAGTATGGGACGGGATTCAATAAGCGATTGGGCTCTTGTTGGGTTCATACTGTTGTCATTCGGCTCTTTGTACACATAATGCAATTCTATTCAAGCTCTCCTATCCGAAATTGTTAGCATTTAACTGTTAAATAACTTTAATATGAATCCGTTGTTTCTTGTATGTAGAATTGCCTTCGTATAAAATTACTTCTGAAGTGAAATCTTCTTTAGGCACTTCATATTATGCCTATTCAATTTGGCTCTCACGCTCGGCGTTGTAACGCTCATTCTGGTAAGCTAGCTTCAGTATATTTAATGTAACGGTGTCAATCAGTGAAAAATACCCGAAAAATTTATTGACAAATAATTATTTTATAAATATTAACATTTGTCGCTTTTATTTTATCTTTTCGAAAATTACATCCATAGCACAAATGTAACCTTAAAAACGAACAGCCATACAAATAATCTTAATAAACCAAGAATATATGTTGAAAAAAAACCAAAATGTTGACTATATCACTATATATGACAACACTGTCAATACAATGCTAATTTTAAAGTTTTCCGAATGTCAAGCAACCTTGTAAATAAACGCGGGAAATATTATATGCCCGAATAAACCGATCGTAAGCAAATGTCTATTTGTAAGCATTGCATATTCTTGGTTTATTCTCAGGTATAACTTTATTCCAAGTTTGTTTGTAAGGCCGTAAATCCTTACAGTATAGATATTTACGTAAATTATATTATTGTTGTAAATTATATTTCATATGACCCAAAATTGCTTTATGCAAAGTTAAAACTCTGTCTTAATTAGCGTTAAAACTACATAATATCAACGTTACTTTAATTATTTGTTTTCAGTTAGTTTCGTGTGACATCTGTTGTGAGGGATTAATTATTGTACTTTTGTTTGGAGTGAGTTAAATGATCAAAGGCCACATAGAAAGCGGTCATTGCACATGCAACTCCTGTAACAAAAAGCTCTCATTCTATTCTATCCTGAACACAACACTATTGACAAGTTTTAAAATACAATATCTCAAATGTCATCTCAAATTAGCCCATATACCTACAAATTTGGCAAATTTTATATTTATGCAGCATTTTGAGTGTTATAATTATATTTGTTCTTGTTGTATATATTAGTAATCAAATTTCTATTTTACTTTAACTTTAGTTATGTTCATTTGACAATCAATAAATAATCGTTAATAGGTAATTTAGTAGCACGGCATAAGAATTGCTGTCGCTATAAGGTAGTCATACTCTAGTTTTAAGCTGTCCAATCATTCAATATATTAAATAGCTTACTAGCTGTTCTAATAGCTGTTGTGTTCCAATGCATATAATATATGTATCTCTCAAAACAATCATGTATCTTTTATCATTAAGGCAGCAATCGTACGAGTAATGATAATTTTTTCGTTCGACCGTTTTTTCTCTGACTTACTTTGCTAATCCGATTTCCACAAAAAAGTCTTTTAATATTTCGGGTTCCTACGAGTATATAGCAATAATAAGTAATGCAGCTTTCTATTGGTAACAGAATTTTCGAAATCAGTTCAGTAGATCCCGAGATTACTCCCTACAACCTTTACTTTACCTCTTTATAATATTAGTAAAAATAACCGCAGTAATTCGAACATGACATAATTAAGACAAACATATATATTAATATTCCAAAATATACGATTACAAATAAAAAATTAATTAAAAGTTTGGTTGAAATTACTTTAATAACTACTTCAGTAAACGAACACAATAATCTACTTCTAATTTTGTTGGTTCATGTACGATAAATTTTATTATGCTGCCGGCGCCTAATAAATCAGACCTTTATTGAGTGATAACATTGAAATTATTTTGCGTGTGCTCATGGTTGTGTAACAAAATAACTTCAAATAATTTTTTACGGGTATAAGTTAAACATTATGAGGAATATTGTGTTCCCTCAAAGGGCTAGGCTCGGAGTTTCCCTGCGAGATCGAATCAGAAATGAGGAGATCCGTACGAGACCCACAGTCACTGACATAGTCTAGTTAGCTGCGATTCTAAAGTGGCATACGACAGGGTATATAGCTTGATGGACAGATGGCCCTTGGGACAGTGAAGTCCTCAAATGGCGGCGACGTACCGGAAGACGTAGTGTTAGTAGGCCCCCATAAGATGGACCGACGATCTGGTTAAGATCGCCGGAATACATTGGATGAGGGCAGCGCAGGACCGAGGGTCATGGCGATCTTTGTAGGAGGCCTCTATCCAGCAGTGGACGTCATCCAGCTGAAATGATGATGAAGTTAAATAACGAGCAGATCGTCAACCTGATGTTAATCAGCATTATCACCTGCCTATCACAGTACAGAATGTGCGGTGCATTATTAACATCAGAATGCTTGTTTGTGACCACTATTCACCTAAGTTTAAGAGAATTAATTCACCATCGACAATACTGGTTTCTATTAATGTATTGAGAGCTTTATTTCTTTACATCTATCATCTATACATCTGTACTTCTTTATAAATTGTATTAATAACTATGTGATTATATCCATTATTTTAAATTAAGGTATTTTGTTAGTCAATATTTTCGATATTAGCCCCACCTTTAGCGGTAAATGCCTCCTCTATTAATTTCCACTCGTTCCTATCTCTTGCATTTCTTGTTCACAACTTTCCTGCTTTTCTACTATGTCATCTCTCCATATCTTATAAGCCTGCCTCGATTTCGCTTCCTATTTCAAAAATGCTTGTATATAACCATAAATTGTATCAAACTCACACACAGCTGCGGCAATACAGGTATTCGTATCTAAGTTATTTTAACCTCCGATCAATTGATTACGAATAAATTATAAGTTTCTCAGGCCGTGATTCAGCGCAGTCATGCTCCCATCATGACTAATAATAGCTTAGCGCTTTATGTTACAGTTTCTTTAATGTTAAGGGCATTTTCAATATATTAACCTACTATTAAACCTGCCATGTAAATCAAGAACATAATAGAATCTGTTTTTATATCTATATTATATTTTAATTTTATTACAACACGGTTTCAAATCAAATCAAAATCACTTTATTCATGTAGGTCATTGAAATTACATTTATTATTTAGAAAATAAAATCTTATTGAATCTACTGCTACTTCGTAAAGGGTTGAGCTAATGAGAAGAAGTAGCAAGAAACTCATTGCCACTCTTTGAAATTATGATTTACATTTTCATCAGTTTACAAATCATTTTATTTACAATATAAACAATATGTAAAGTGATGCACCAAACATACTCAATCGTCTAATAGTCAATGCCTTACAATATAAGTTATAAAAATAAATGTAAATTAAAACAACACAAAAATTATTGAGTACAGTAGCAACATCATCCACACACATACCGTAAATAAATAGAGGCATTCTGTGAGCGATATTATAAGCGATTATATTTATAAAACAAATAAACGACAAACATAGTCTTTTCAAATAGCGAATTGAACGAATTCATGGTATAAACCACGTATAAACTAATGAACCAGCGGCGCACATTTTTATTAACATGACGCAATAGCGTCATAAAATCGGCAGGTCAAAATTAGGTACATCGGGAAGAAAACCTTTTTAGTGATAATATAATTGTATCTTTCAGTCTATAAGTTGTTTACTGGAAAGTAAAGCAGGGTTCTTATAATAATGATGGAATATTCACATTTAAAACGGTTCCATACAGGAATGCCACACGTCGAGGTGATGAGGATGATATTTTAGCAGGTGATAAGAGGTGCGATGTTGGAGGTGCGTGCGTGGTGCGACGTAATAAATGCGATTATCTATTTATTTATTTATTTATTTGATCCACCGATGATAATTACATTAAAACAAGTATTAATATAGTATTCATTCTAAAGTCAGTTCTATAGTATTATCTTTCAAGGCAGTTGTAGCATGCAATTATTATGAAGCTTACAAATATTTATCTGGTGCAATCTATTGAAGTAGACACAAATTAAAAAACGTATTAATTTATTACAGAAAAATTATGACAATAGAATATTTCTAGGTCACAAGTAGTTTATTATAATAAAATTATTTAATTATATTATAATTAATTATTTAATAATACCACAGTTATTAATCTAATATATATCTAAAATTCTCGTGTCATGGTGTTAAACTTTGAACTCCTCCGAAACGGCTTGGTTGGGAAGGTCTGAGAATCGGACAACATCTATTTTTCATCCCCCTAAATGTTAAGGGTGGTCCACACGATTTTTTTTTAATTTTTTTGATTATGAGTCAGCATTAAAAAATACATACAACTTCACCCATCATTTTCACCCATCTACGATCAACAGTTACTTTTGTATCGCGATTTTAATATCGGCAATACAACGTTTGCTGGGTCAGCTAGTCTAAATCTAAAATAGAAATTGTATAATAATTAAAAAAAAATCTCTTTTTCTTTCAATCACCATATATTATAAAACGAAGTCTCCTGTCTCTGCTGCCTGTCTGTTAGTTTGCGATAAACTCAAAACTAAGTTGGGTAGTGAACTGATAATTTTGACAAACAATTTAATGCGGTTTTCACAAAAAAAAAACAGATTGATTCAAGAGGAAGTGTGATGTGAAGGTTTTTTGTATAATGGTTGAAATATGATAGCGATTGTTGTAGATGTCGGGAATAATGAAGCAGGCTGGGAGCTTCCACCCAACACGATACCTTTATCCCTTTTAAATATAACAAAACAATGTATGGTGGGATTGTTTCTCTTTTATACCTTTATAGATATATGATAAAGTCCGCGATGGTATGTCCATATTTAAGTATAACAAATCCTTTTATAATTATTAAACATCTAGCTGACCCGACAGACGTTGTTCTGTACCTACATAATAAATAAAATACTGTTTTCTTATGTATTTCTCAATAATTTTTCATAACATCAAGAATTATTTCGTAACGTTTGCTCCTTGTTGTTATAATGAAATTGTTTCACAGCAGAACTGTCAAACCGTGCGTCAATAAATTCTCTCACAGAAAATATGTCCATACAAAACAATTATTGAAAATAGAAATACTTATGGGTCCCAAATCGAAATAAAAAACATCCTATCTCTCAAGTTGGACTAAACTGGACTCCATGAAGGAATCCCCATTACAATCCGTTCATTAGTTCAGGAGTCCATCGCGGACAAACAACGTGTCACGTAATTTATATATATTATTAAGATAAATAGGTTGACTGTAATATCGACACAATTGAATTGTGGCCCACCTTAATGTAATTTTCCTACAGTAATACTAAACAAGTAGGTCGAAATTAGCTTGAACATACATTTCCTAAGGAACTGATAACATTCTATTAAACACTGACAGACTACCAGATGTCCTACAGTCAGTTCCGTGCAAATATAAACCTATCTGTTTAACGGCCGTTCCCAATATACTATGTACAGATAGAGAAATTACTATTTTCTACTGTCAGTCAGTCATTATCCGACAATAATGTGAAGCTGTCCCAATATACCTGATAAGGCATTCTTAACGCCCCATATTGGAACGCGTGATTTGAAATTTCCATACAAACTTCTATCGCTTGTAAGCTATACGTCGTCCCATTGACAGACAGCGAGTACGGTAAGGTGAGTTACCGTCGATAAGTTTATTGGGACAGAAAAGTCAACGATAGTAACGATTTTTATCTCAAGTAAGAGAAAGACTGAATATTGGGAACGGCCGAAAGAATTATCAGCAAAGTTGGTCATGAATCAATTTTGTCGTAAACCGTGTTTTTTTAGGTAAATACCTACTACCTATCTATTGTCTTAAATTACTTTTAAAAGTAAATTCATACCTTATTATATAATCATGCCCCGGCGAAGATCAAAATGACAATGACATGACAAAACTGACAATGAGTTCAAATTACGAAAATGATGAAAAGAAGGACGTACGTTTATATATATATATATATATATATCTTTATATATATATATATCTTTATATATATATATATATATATATATATATTTCTTGTGTGCGTGTGTATGTCACTGAACTCCTCCTAGACGGCTGGACCGATTCTAATGAAACTTTCTGTGTGTATTCAAAAGGATTCGAGAATGGTTTAGATTCACAATTGAACTACCTCCTAAACGGCTGGACCGATTTTGATTATGTTTTTGTGTGTTGCAGTGAATTTGAGATTGGTGTGTGTCTTCAGGTGGATTTGATAATGGTTTTGATTCACAATTAAACTACCTCCTAAACGGCTGGACCGAATTTGATGATTTTTTTGTGTGTTCCAGTGAATTTGAGATTGGTTTAGATTCTCAATTCCGTCGATATAATATAATTATCCTGCTCATGTGTATTTAAGTGGACTCCTCCCAACGGATGGACCGATATATATATATAAATATGTATGTATATATATGATATATCCCTTCAAGACCTCAATATTGTATAAGATATTGGCATTAAAAAAAATGGATTGGTCACTGGACTAATACCATTCCAAGACTTATTAGAACTGTGTAACCTCTAGTCAAATGCCACGTGATTAGGCAGATTGCAAGATAGTAAATATTTAAAAAAAAAATGTGATATATTTTCAAATACCTACTATAAGTACTAAATAATATGCTTAGGGATAGGAACTAAAATATTTAAAAAATACATTCATTGGTGCTTACTTAGATCATTTATACGTATGGATAGACTGTGAAAACGTCAAAAAAAATTTGAGGTTAACAGTTGACCTCTATTTTGAGCAATGCACGCAAACTAACACAAAGTGACATACAAATCGCGAGTGTAAGACGTAGCTTGTCATGCGTACTAAAATAATATACCTGGCCTGTTTTTATCGGATGTCTAGCAGCAAGAGGCTCTGTCTAGACGTATAAACTATCTAAGAATGCTGGCATAGCCGATGGTGACACAGCTGTGAAAACGTCGAAAAAATTGAGGTTAAACGTTAACCTCTATTTATAGCAATGCACGCAGACTAACACAAAGTGACATACAAATCGCGAGTGTAAGACGTAGCTTGTCATCCGTACTAAAATAATAAACCTGGCCTGTTTTCATCGGATGTCTAGCGGCAAGACGCTCTAATCGAGACGAAACTATCTAAGAGTGCTAACGTATGACATACACGTGTGTTGTATTTATATCTAATACAAGTTTAAGTCTTACCAGTGGGAGGCTCCTTTGCACAGGATGCCGGCTAGATTATGCGTACCACAACGGCGCCTATTTCTGCCGTGACACAGTAATGTGTAAGCATTACTGTGTTTCGGTCTGTAGGCGCCGTGGCTAGTGAAATTACTGCGCATATGAGATTTAAATCTTATGTTTCAAGGTGACGAGCGCAGTTGTAGTGCCATTCAGAATTTTTGGGGTTTTACAAGAATCCTGAGCGGCACTGCATTGTAATGGGCAGGGCGTATCAATTACCATCAGCTGAACGTTCTGCTTGTCTTGTCCCTTCTCTCTTACTCTTCTCTTCACAGTCGTTCCCTCATTGCTGAGGATCGTGACTCCGCTTAAGTTCGCCTACAGCTTTCCTCCATCTGTTTCGGTCTGTCGCATGGTGGAGTGCGATGCTGATGGGTTGGTTAGTCTTCTCGGATATTTGGTCAGACCAGCGTCGTGGGCTCCGGCCTATTGGTCTCTTCCCCTCAATTTTCCCGGTGACCATCAGACGTTCTAGGTGAACAGCACTGCGTCGTGCAATGTTGCCAAAGTATCTCATGATCCGCTGCAGACATGTAGTGGATAGACGTGGACTGCTCCCTATTTTTAGGTGTCCCTTATTTTCATAAAAAAAGTCTAATAAGTCTAATACAAAGTTTTCCGCGAAACAGGCTGAAGTGATACTAAATATATTCTACTGTCCGCGGAAAGCCGGGGCGGGTCACTAGTTGTATACAAGCTCATTGTTTTGTACACGCAGGAACATCTAAATTGAATTTATTGATGACCTAGCCCTGACCATGCCATAAAATGTTTGCAAGGTATGAAAAGTGTAATTTATTACATGATAGGTCACTAGGCTCCGTAATAATCGTCGATAATGTTCAATAAGCAGTTTATAGATCAGTCCGATTCTCTCGTAAAACTATAAATCTTCTTATTTTTTATAGCAAATAATTTGATGGAATTATTTTTATTTCTGTGGAAAATGTTAACTTAATTTATTCTTCTATTAAGCTTATAAAATGTTCATAATACATAAGTTTTCATAAATGTGTCAGTTTGAGCTAAGTACATAAATGTTCTTCTAAAAATTTCATTTTTATAATATTGAATTATTAAGCCAGACATTAAGACCTTAAGCACATTAATAATTTTGGTATCTAACTATAATGTTTAATTTATTAATCATATTTTTCAATGAATAGTGAGTTGTTGCTATTAATATATAGACGTTGTTCTGTTTATAATAAATAAATTAATCTTTTTTATGAATTTGTCAATAATATTTCATAACATTAAGAATTATTTCGTAAAATATGCTTCCCGTTGTTATAATGAAATTGATTCACAACTGAACTGTCAAACCGTGCGTCAATAAATTCTCTCATAGAAAATATGTCCATACAAGACAAATATAGGAATTAAAAATAATTATGGGTCTCAAATCGATAAAAAACTATCCTATCTCTCAAGTTGGACTAAACTGCACTCGATGAAGTAATCCCCAATAAAATCCGTTCATTAGTCATTAGGAGTCCATCGCGGACAAACAACGTGTCACGTAATTTATATATATTAAGATAGTAGTGGAACCGACAAATGTTGTCCTGTACACACGTCTTAAATTTTATAAATCAGTCTAACCGTTAGTAGGTGTTCACTAACATACACATGGGCAGGATAATTAACTAAATATATGGACTGAATTGAGAATCTAAACCAATCTCAAATTCACTGAAACACACAAAAAATCATCAAAACTGATCCAGCTGTTTTGGAGTTATACAAATGATTTAAGTTTTCTTTAATGTTAATTCCGCCAATATTTTCTTTTAACAAATATTCGACACGTGTTTCGCCTCTACACGAGGCATCCTCAGGACGTGTTGTCTCGCCAAAATCTCGCACGAGACATTTGAGTCTCGTGCCAGATTTTGGCGAACTTAAATCATTTGTATAATTATGGATTTCCGCAAAGTAACGCCTTATTCAATAAAAGTTTTGGAGTTAGTTCAATTGTGAATCTAAACCATTGTCGAATCCACTTGAACGCACACAAAAAAAATCATTCAAATCGGTCCATCCGTTTAGGAGGAGTTCACTGTCAACACACGTACAGAACAATTATATATATAACAATATTCAAGTTTCGTTAACCTATAATTTTCCGAATAGCTTATATTATTTTCTAAACCGTGACAACCTGCAATACTTAGTGAGTAGGTATATGTTAATACTTAGTTATAATATACGCTACCATGCATCACAGAATCATTTAAATAAATAAATAAAATAAAAATAGCCTTTATTGCAGCAACTACATTACATTTAAATATATTGCATAACTTAATTATTAAAAACTTTTCTTGCTGCGTGTTCCTCGACATAGGCCTCCTCTAAATTTTTCCAAGTCGTTCTATCTCTGGCGAGACCACATGCTTCCGACCAAGTTTCGGATGTCGTCCTCCTATCTTTTGGATTGCCTGCCTCTTTTTCTTTTTCCGTTTCTGGGGTACCACTCCGTCACTTTTTTCGTCCATTTTCCAGAATTGTCTCTGATCATATGGCCTGTCCATCGCCATTTTGTTGTTTAATAATTTTGCTTACATTTTTAAATTTTATTTTTTCTTTTATGTCCTGCAGCTTCATTCTGTCTCTCAATCTAACACCTAGAACGCTTCTTTCCATAGAATTTTGGCAAGTATTTAGAGTTGTGAGATTTTTCTCGGTTAGGGCCCATGTTTGTGATCCATAAGTTAAACATGGTAGTATGCAAGCATTAAAAACCTTTCTTTTGTCCTTAATGAGAATATGCTTGTTCTTCATTACTTCGCTGAGCGACCAATATCTTTTCCAGGATTTCGTGACCCTTCTATCGATTTCTTTTGTCATACAGTCTTTGATTGATAATAAATGCCCCAGGTAAACGTATTCGTCTACATATTCAATTGTTTTACCATCTACTTTAGTTTCTTTTCTATCAGAGTTTGTCACAGACTCATTTACCGGTCTTTAATATTGATGAAGATTAATCTTACAAAATCAACTGAAATTCTCACATACATAACTATCAATCCATATATGTATTCAAATGAAAAGTTCCTACAGAGAATTCTTGGGTTCCTGAGAACCTTTATTTCAAATGCAACGTAAACTATTATTGTTATGGATCAATCAACATGACAATCATAACTAACGTATTACTATCGCAGCATATAGGTAATGATATCATTAGTTTTTTGTACGTACACAATAGTAGTTTATTAAACTATTTTTTATTAAAATTTGACAAATCTGCATTTGTCACGGGTAGTGTTCCGAAGAGCTGTGCCGAATTCCACCTTTCGCACGCCAAGCCACAAATTAACATAACATCCTCACCATACTACAACGCTGTGAAAAGAGATTCCTTGTGCGGTGTTTCTGGGACGGAACGTAGGACATTCACAAAAAGCGCGTACGCCTTCCTTAAAGGAAGGCAACGCTCCTAAGATTCCTCTGGGGTTGCAAGAGAATGTGGGCCGCGGATGTGGATCACTTAACACCAGGTTCGTTCTTCGTCCTCTTTTCCATAAAAAAAAGAGTGTGTGTACTTACGTACACGTGTACGTACAAGTATAGAAAATTAATTAATTCTTTTATTTATACATAAAATTTGTTAATATACCAGAAATAAAACAAAACGAAAAGAAAAATATTTTTAGATAATAATGTAATAATTTTTAATTAAAGATGTAAATAAATTATACATACCGACAATTAACCTCAAATCTATAAATGTTACAATCAAAACAGTTTATTCAAATCAGTTTTATCACTAATATTCAATATATAAAGATATACTAATAAATTATTAGTAAATACTATGACCGTTTATGAAATTAATTTAATAAAAACACCAAAATAATATTTATTTATTCACACTGTTTAATTGTACTGTTATGAAACACGTGTTCTAAATATAAAAATACTGGAATATACAACTTGAACGTAGTTATCGATTTTCATGCCACCTAGAACTAACTTCACGATGTAAGAATTCAGGTGTCGGTGTGCGCGCGCATCGTAAAAATTCACTCTCATCATTTTTCTTCATCGCGCCAAAAGAAGTATAACTTCAAAATATAAAAAAATAGCAGGTTATCTAACCGCTTTTGTATGAAAATGGTATGGTTTTTATGAAATGAAACGATATTGGGAAGTGTTGTTCTAAGCCAAACTTTACGTTTACGAATTCCAGACCGTACCGGTTATAACTTGTTCAACTACCATTTTTTGAAGTGAAAACTTCTTTAGCGGCATTGAGCACTTTTCTTGGGATGGATAAATTGTTAAACTCGCGTCAGGACACGTGGCCTGTTCGAGAATTGGTAAGATAGTCGTTGAAATTAAGGATAAAAGTTGATTTTTAGACGATAAACTTTTTAATGTAAACTAATTTAAGTTTTGAAGTGTTAAATTTTTTATGTAATATAAGTTTTCATTTTTGTGTGGTCACTTCTGCTGACACTCCCGGAGTACATCCAGTATTTTTTTGTTTTTTAAAACTAACGGGATATATACCATTATTTAAGGATTTTTTAAGATTTCCTGATATTTCAACATTATTTCAAAGATCTTGCTTATGGGCAGGGGTTAACACAACTTTTCTGAGCTTGCTGTATAACTTACGAAATATGATATCCACCCATATTCTCTTGCGAATACGTATCACGTGAGTTTCAATTATATAACTTCGTTGAATTGAACAAAAGCTTGATATAAAATTTCATAAAATTTAAAACTGATTTTAGACGTATTATTTGCCTTAAGTCTATTTAATCTGAGTAAAGTCTAAATAAACCATTTTTTAAAGGATTGAAGCGCGTTAAATTTAATTAATTAAGTTAAACTTAATTGTAACTGTGTTGTTACATTTGATTTTTGCATAAAAGTAACATTTTTATTATTATTTTAGTTAACCTGACGTTTCAAGAATTTTCCAGATCTCGTTTTCAAGTTCATTTGCAGTCCGCAAACGAACTGCAGAAGAGGACTATGTGTGAAGGCATTTTGTACTACTTCTTGAGAAGAAACTTGTTATCACGTAGAAAATTGTCCAAATCACAAAAAAAATGGTAGTCCGTTGGAGCAAGGTCTGGCAAGTAAGGAAGGAATGAAGAATGGTTTCTAATTGCAGTTCCTGTTGAGTTAAAACGGTTTCTCGTGCTGTATGAGGTCTCGCGTTATCATGGAGCAATAATAGGAAAGATCGATTCATGGGTCGGGGTTCTTTCATCATTAAAAACACGTGTTTCAATCCCATAAAAGACGTTGTTCTGTATAAAAAATTAAGTTTATTTTTTACCTCCTAGAGGGTTAGAAAGGTATAAATTCTAATAAGTTATTAATTTTAAACTATTCTTTCAATTTGATTTTTCAACGACGGGGGACACATCAAAGGAAAAACAAAATTGTTGTTTTTATTAAATTCCGAGCATTTTTATACTTATTCACCTTTTAAACCTTCTCTGGACTTCCACAAATAATTCAAGACCAAAATTAGCCAAATCGGTCCGGCCGTTCTCGAGTTTTAGCGAGACTGACGAACAGCAATTCATTTTTATGTATATAGACTATGTTAATCTGAGTTGTAATGCATCACCAATTGACAATAGTAGCATACTGAGATATGACAACTATAGTTATATTAAACATGGAATAGATACAATAGTACAAGTACGTTGCAATTTTGTGTCAGAAACAGCTGTGTACACTGTACAGGTATTTCTACCATCAAGTGAACCCTACGTTTATTAAGTGACGGCATTAAATTGCATCTATTATTATTTTATAACAATATCTTCAGCTCGCATCAGAGGGTTAGAATGGCAGCTGAACTATTTTACGATTGCATAATATCACCTGTCCCTTCTATAAATGTATCTACAGGTCATTAGTTATTTACAAACAGAATGTGTAAAAAGATATTCCGCCAGATGTTACATTAGTTTTTCTAGATTTTATTCGATGGAGACTTCAATAGATTTTTAATTTGATTTGATAATATATAAATACAAGATACGAGCTATGAAAAAAAATATAGATTAAAATCCGACAGACTATTATGAATGAAACTATTACAAAATGCCAATAAATTTTATATATCGAATAAAAATGCTATCCTATCTATATGATATTTTTTTATTTACTGCAAACTCAATTTTTTTATGAAAATAAGGAACGAGACGAGCAGGACGTTCAGCTGATAGTAATACGCCCTGCCCATTACAATGCATTGCCGCTAAGGATTCTTGAAAAAACCTCAAAAATTCTGAGTGGTACTAAAATTGCGCTCGTCACCTTGAGACATAAGATGTTAAGTCTTATTTGCCTAGTAATTTCACTAGCTACGGCACCTTTCTGCCCGAAACACAATAATGTTTACACATTACTGTTTCATGGCAGAAATAGGCGCCGTTGTAGTACCCATAATCTAGCCAGCATCCTGTGTAAAGCAGCTTCCCACTGGGTAAATTTTCAAATATTTTTAATAAAAGAAACTTTGTTACAAATACATAAAAATGGCCTACAGCAAGCATGGATTGTTATTTATGAACTACGCGAACTAAGGAATATTAAAAAAGATAAAGAAGTGAAAGATACATAATTATTACATAATATACACAATAAAACAGAAATGGCTTGTTTATACGAAAAAACTAGCAAAAATATAGATTATAAAGTTCTATTCGAATTGCAAAAATATGCAACTGTCATGACAATTCGCAGGAATTTTTAAATCAAAAATTAAAATGTCGTAAACTGAACTTGCAGCTTACTGCTGTGATAAAAAATATTTTTTTACAATTAATTTTAAGAAGTAATGAATACGTAGACTACTTTTCGAAACCTGCCACAGGGCAGTAATAGCACTAACACAGAATCTAAATTTTGATCGCATTTCAGCGGACATACCAAATTCGCATTTCTCTGTTCCTCATGAACTCATGAACCTTTTTTTTTTTTTTTCATTTTTATTTAGTCCACAAAACTGACTACAATTGTATGGATTGCAAAGTAGTAAAATATACAAAAATACTATTTATCAATTGAGTCTACTGGATGTGGACGTAGCATGCGTGATTAAGTGAAACAATAACTACAGCGCAACAAAACACGCTTGATAAAAACAGGACTTATTCTAACAGACAATAAAAAAAAAATTAACAGATTACTTACTTGCTAACTTATCTATGTACTTAATTTATGTTTTATTTTTTATATATGAAGATATCTATATCATCTCTGTAATAATTTGCAAAAAATTGCATTCTATAAAGCGGACTATGATCACTAAGTTTGGTTCTGCTTTGTGGCAAACAGAAAGTTTTGCGATTATGTAAGCGGCTACAATCACGAGGCACAACGAACTTCAAGCGTTCAAGTAATTCAGGCGCGTCAATGTGTCCCTTCATTAGCTTTGCCAAGAAAATAACATCTGCAATCTTTCTGTGGTCTTTAAGTGATTTGATTCTATAGTAAGAGAGACGAGAGTCGTACGAAAACAATTTATTACATTTGAAGTCTTTGTAAGATAGATGGTATAGAAACCGTTTTTGAATTCGTTCTATTCTATCGGAATGAACTTGATACCCTGGACTCCATACCGTGCTGCAATATTCAAGGATACTGCGGACAACACTGTTGTAAACGAGTATTGATAAACTGGAATCCTTAAATATTTTCATTTGTCTGTAGACTAGCCCAGATATTTTTGATGCTTTAGATGTTATTTGTTCTATGTGTGGGCGAAAACTTAAAGCCGAGTCTATTATAACGCCAAGGTCTCTGATACTATAAACTTCCTTAAGACCAACATTGTTTATTTTATATACGCAGTCTAACGGATTTTTCTTTCTGTTAAATTTAATGTGGAAACATTTTTCAATATTTAAGGACATTCCATTTGTGGTGCACCAAGAGTGAACAGCATCAATATCATTTTCTAGTGTTGCCACGTCAGCTTGGCTGTTAATAGTTTTGTAAATTTTCATATCGTCTGCAAACAATTTGAATTTAGAATTTAACTTGAGTGCCAAATCATTTATGAAAATAAAAGAGAATGTGGGACCTAAATGTGATCCTTGAGGTACACCCGATGATATTTTTATCTCATAGGACTTGAAACCATTAACAGCAACTAGTTGTGACCGATTTCTTAAGTAAGATTCACACCAACGCAACAATGAGCCATGAATTCCCAAAAACTCAATTTTTGACAGTAAAATATTATAGTTCACCATATCGAAAGCTTTTTGAAAATCAGTGTAAATTGCATGTACCTCACCAGTAGCATCGACAACCTCTGCGATGTCTGAAATATAACTAACTAAGTTCGAGGTAGTGGATTTCCGAGGGCGAAACCCGTGTTGATTAGGATCGAGATATGGAGCTATATGAGAATATATTACTTTGTGAATTAGACTTTCTAAGACCTTTCCACATATTGATAAAACAGATATAGGCCGGTAGTTTTTTATATCTTTTGAGTTGCCGGACTTATGGACTGGTGTGACATATGCAATTTTCCATTTGGTAGGAAATATGCCGTTTGCAAAAAACAATTATATATGAGAGTTAGTGGTTTAACTAATTGGTGTGCGCATTTTTTTAGAAATATTGGAGCAATAAGATCTGGACCGGGTCCCTTAAGTGAATCCAAGTTTAAAAGGTGTTTTAAAACTTCCTCTTCAGTTAGTTGACAACTACCGAGTGGAGCATTGGGAATAATATTGTTTAGGTGTGGTGCATTTCCTACGTGACAGTTACTGGTGTTAGTATAGACCTCTGAAAAATGTTTTGCAAAGGCGTCGCATATATTTTTTCCTCCTTTGGCCACAAAATAATCCAGATTCATTTCGTTCGGAATACAATTTGTACCATTTTTACGTTGCTGTTTAAAAAACTTCCAAAAGTAGGTAGGATCATCATGGATAGATTCGACAACGCGTTCAAAAATTGTCGTAACAACCTTTTATCATGATGGCACAACGTTCGCGTAGTAATTCGTATGATAATTTGTCCATTGGGTTGTTATATTTTTTACTTTTATGGTGGATTTTTGCTTTTTCTTTAAGTGCTCGTAACAGTGGACCTGAGAACCATATAGGATAGTGACTATCTCGCGGTTTCCGCATGGGTGTATGTCTATAAATAATGGGCATTATTGTCTGGTAAAATATTTCTAGTTTTGCATCGACCGAATAGACATTGTGAATTAGAGACAACCAATTAATTTTATCCAGTTCATTACAGACATTACCATAGTCACATAAGAAGAAGTTGAGAAATGGTGAACGAGAAGGTTTCATGTAGCGGTTACAATTTACTTTTAAGTTAATTTGTAGGGGTGGGTGATGGTTGTCTATTGTGACCAAAGCATTTTCTTCTTTTTTTACTTGAATCCAATCTGTATTATTTGTAAGAACTAAGTCTAAAATACGTTCGTTTATATTTTGAATAGGATTGCATTGTTTCAGGTTGTTGAAAGCAACATGCTCTAAAAAGAGAGATTCAATATTATTACATAGTTGACCAGATATTAAGCCGTTTCCATTCGGATCAGCTGCCCAAGAGATGTTAGATAAATTGAAATCACCAACAATAATAGTGGGTGAATCTTGAGATATTTTGTTATTACAAATATCTGTCACACTTTTAAAAAAACATTCTAAGTAATCTTCTTTTACAGGCGGTGGCACGTAGACACCACAAAAATATATAAAAATATTATGACTGACTTTAATCGCTATCCATAAATCTTCACATACAGATTCCCAATCGTACTTCCTTACAGACTCAAATTTTTTACTAACAGCAATTGCTACGCCACCCCCTTCTTTTTTATGGTAAGATAGTGGACACGAAGAGCGATCTCGCCTATGTAAAATATAACGACTATCTAGGATTTCATTATCGAAAACCGTGTTGTTCAACCAAGTTTCAGTTAAGATTATTAGATCGTAGTCCTGACATAGAGCCGCTGTATAGATATCCTCTGTTTTGGTCCGTAAACCTCGTACATTTTGATAAAAAAAATTTAACGCGAATTTTATACAATAAAGATGTTACTGCATGCTTATATAAATAATTTACTAATTTAAGCCGTTAAGAGTTTCAATATTTTTTATCCACAGTGCTGCAGCTTCATTGTTTTTCCGAACAAATACACGACCATTTCTTACCCACACATATTCATATTTCTTTTCTTTCGCAGCTAGTTTAGTGGCAGCATGTAACTTTCATTCCATCGTTTGGTCTCGGGCAAGCTATTGCTCCATATATATTTAGAATATTGTTGTAATTAACATTTTTGGAGTAATTATACATCTTTAGGCGCGTTATGAAAATGTGATAAGAGTGTAATTTTAAGATGCGCGCGCATCACTGTAACACAAAAGTGACAGGATGAAGTTGGTTCCTAACATTTTCAGAAGTTTGCTACATTCCTTATTTTATTTTGGTTTCTTCGTCCATTATTAGGACAGGCAAAAGGTTCAAGCCCATACAGCGGTATTCGTAATATAATTATTTATTGTCGAAGTCACCTTTGCAATCTTGCAAAAATCTTAAAGATCTCTTTAAAATATTATTCTTTCTTCAAACGTAGAATAGCACGAGGAATAAATAATTTTAAGGATTTTTGCTTTGTTAGGCCAAAGAAGTACAACTTCTTGCGTGCATGTATAAATACACACACACTTTTTTTTCTGACTGTACTAAAACAACATTATATGAATTAACACGAAACATTAACAAATCTATACACCTGTTCGCCTTGTTTCATAGACTTGTATGTTAAAACAAACATTGATTTGTGGGAAGCAGCCAACTCCTATCATAACATCATTGTGTTGACTGTGGAGCGTCCGTTGGCCGCAGGCTGTAACACTAGCTTCTATAAATTAAACAAGATTTCATAACGAACTAATCAAAGTTTGAAAACTTCCCTCGTTACAAGTCGTGTTATGCTTTCATTACATCGATTTTTTCTATTACATTTCTTGATAGCTTTAGAAATTAATATGAATATTTTTAATGGCAGGATAAATAAAATTGATCAGAGGATAAAAAGGGAAAGGGAATTGTCAGATTAGAGGAGAATAATAGAAGAAATCAGTCGGTAGGAGAACATATTATAGTTATTCTACAAGGGGGAGGCTCCTTTGCACAGGAAGCCGTCTAGATTATGGGTACCACAACGGCGCCTATTTCTCCTGTGAAGCAATTAAACATTACTGTGTTTCGATCTGAAGGACACCGTAGCTAGTGAAATTACTGAGCAAATAAGACTTGGCATCTTATGTCTCAAGGTGACGAGTGCAATTGTGGTGCCGCTCAGAATGTTTGGGTTTTCCAAGAATCCTGAACGGCACTGTTTTGTAATGGGTAGGGCGTATCAACTACCATCAGCTGAACGTCGTGCTCGTCTCGTCTCTTATTTTCATAAAAAAATGGTGAGTGGTAAGGAATTAAAAGAACACTTCTTGCGTAGTGGCAATATCTTTTTAAAGGTGGGGCGTGAAATTTGCTCTACAAAGGATTGGATTTAGTATTAAAAAATAATTAAATCTTTACTATTAAATGGAGAGCCGTTTTATTCCTTCGGTTATACTGCGAAAACTACTGAACCAATCGGAATAATACTTATAGGATAAGATGCAGCGTGTTTCGGAGTAGGTTTTTGTATATGTTTGTTTGTGATTACTTATCCGGAATGTATATTTTTTGACATTGAAATACTTTCATATTTATAATACAAATAATTCAGTCAATGACATTTCATTACATATGACCATTCAAATAATGCTGTTTTATAGATTTGGGCAATGTGTAAAACAATTAAAGCACTTTGCAATACGAATACAATATACACTAATTGTTAATATTTTTTTCGTCCTTGCAATTTTCATCTTTAAAAATCAGTCAAGTCATCATTTTTTACTCTTTATTTTAAAAGAATATTTGTAATCATAATTGTGTTTAAAATTACTTTTGGTGAATGTTCTCTGACTGTTCGTGCTCCCTTAGTTGACTCGACTTTACTCGAATGAGCGTTACCGATATCGATAGAGCGCTAAACGTGACAACTCAGTTAATAGTACCCGTAAAATAAGGAGTTCGCAATGTCTAAATTAGTTATAACGAGAAAAATAACATTTTACAAATATATTATGTATTATTTTTCATGAATACTTTAAATAATATCACACATTATACTGTTATATTGATGCCCATGAGAATTTGAGTATGCAGCAATAATGAATCACAGTTTAAAAGGAAATCGTTTACACTTGGTCACGAAATATCACACCCTCGGTCAAATTCTGTCGCGGACGACGCCGTACCCACAGATTGAAACTTTCTCACAGTACATATACTCGGTGTCTTTGATGGGTATTGAGTGACGTTCCCAGAATAACAAGTTCCGTTTATAATTGGATCGCCGCTTTTAATGCTGAAATAGTTGGAACTTTCATTCATAGTTTCTTATATGGACTGTATTGTTAACACGTATCTTTACTACATTTAGTTCTGTTTAAATATTGTTTTAATAATTAGACAACGTATGAACTATGTTAAGATGGGTTCAGGTTGAAATATTGAGGTGTTATGTGCCTTTCAAACAGAAACTCAGCTAGTGCTTGTCCACTTCTGCTTGATGCACCCCTATGGTACCGATCTAGCCAAAATCCTGTGCAAAGAGGCCTGGTTGCCAACGCCAGATTTTTTATCATTTGTTTACATCATTCATTCATTTATAATCCTGTATCCCCTGTATAGCCAGGGCAAAGGGCATCCACGGTACCACTCCATTGCGATCGATTCTGAGCATCTCTCTTAACTGAACTCCAGGTGTTTCCGATGTCTTTCGCTTCGTCAATGACAGTCCGCCGTAAGGTTTGCTATGGATAGCCACTTTGGTATATGGTTGCGATCCCTACGGAGTGTGTGGCCTACCCAGATCCATTTGCGGCGTTGTGTCTAATAGTCGATCGTTGGAAATTTTGTCGGGCCAGTGAATACCGAGGATCATTCGAAGGCATCGGTTAACGAAAACCTGGAGTTGGATGATGGATGAGAGATTTGTTTACATGCCTTACATTAAAAATAAGCATTCATATAAATGCACACAAATTTACATTAAAAAGTCGCTAGCATAGCTAGTTGTTAAATTTGAACCGTCCCACATCATCCTCTATCTACTACACACACAAGATTTCATTTCAAGTTCACTTGTTTAGGAGAGGTTCATTGTCAAACAAAAGTAAGCTTACGTCGAAGCCGTTCGTTTACAGCCACCACAAATTGAATATCCCATAAAGATAACGAAATTATAGTGCCTACTTTGAATAAAAATAATTACAAAAGCGTATAAAAAATTAAGAATTTAACACGACACTTGAAACTGTTTTCAAAAAGTTAATTTCAAGACTTAAGAACAAGACGAATATCAAAATATTACTTACGGTTAAGCTGTGACATTTTAAATTTATAGTTAACATAAATTCTTAAGTGCCAACACTTGCCTATTTGGGTCGTTAAATAATATAAAATATTCAATAGCGGTTTCCTTTTAATAAGATTAACAACTTACAGGAATTAAATCAAAGGCATAAAGATTCATTAGAGCCTTAAGCGTCTACTTGAATTAAGTAAACTGGTCATAAATACAGCTAGATTACAACCTTGAGAAAGATTGAAAAAATAATGCTTTAAAGTATGCTAGAAAAACGTGCATTTTATGATAGTTCGAAACTACATACATACTTAATATTATTTATAAGTATTTCGAAAAGGTTTCGCAGAATATTATCGAATAATGAGCCTTAAGACTCTAATTTAAGTTATCATTTAGCTTAACGCATTCATTTTTATTATCTTTCACATTTCGGATTTGTAAAGATTTCTTACCTGCTTGTTTGTTGTCAGTTAAAAAGGGGCCGAGAGTTTTTTTTATTCAATTTTATGTGTGGGAATTGAAAGATGGTCTTTAACGGCACGTTCTCTTTACAGATGCACCGCAGTTGGGGCAGATTTGCTAAACACATGTTTTACGATAGTATTATTAGAACAGAGAGAAGCAATTTCCGTAAATTTACTTCATGAAACCTTGATTACACGTAATCCTATTCAATTAAACTTTTTACTGCCAGTTTTAATGGTTGTTTTACCTCTGCAGTGCACCTGCTTGTATTCAATTACTAAGAATGATTGATGTTTCTAGTAACTTTCAACATACGAACAAATTTATCGTTGCCATCGATAGCTCGACAACTATTAATTTTATTAAAATATAGGCCTGTATTATAATGCAAAGTCATTCACATTGCTCATACGGCCTGCCTTCAAACTCTTCAATCGCTCAAAATAAACATCGATTCTACGAAATCCTTGCCTTCTCGGTTCTTAATACTACAAGGGCCACTTTGATTTATGGATACCTGACACGTTACACATCTGCCGGTTTGCTGCTTGTGTTATATTGTTATTGCTCTTCGTATTATACTACGTGTCGATTGTTGCTATAAGAGAATAACTTTTAAAGCATTTTTCTGAAAATTACCACGAGCAGGACGTTCAGCTGGTGGTAATTTATATGCCCTGCCCATTACAATGTAGTGCCGCTCAGGATTCATGAAAAACCCCAAAACTCTGAGCAGCACTACAATTGCACTTATCACCTTGAGACATATGATGTTAAGTCTCATTTGCCCAGTAATTTCAGTAGCCACGGCGCCTTTTAGACCAAAACACAATAATGTTTACTCATTACTGTTTCACGGCAGAAAAAGGCGCCGTTGTGGTACCCATAATCTAGCCGGCATCCTGTGCAAAGGAGCCTCCCACAGTAAAAGGTGGTGCTAGATCAAAGACAACAACAAAGTGACCAACAATTGTCTCAAGGTGATAAGTGCAATTGTAGTGCAGCTCAAAGGTTTTGAGTTTTTCAATAATCCCGAGTGGCATTGCATTGTAATCAGGGCATATCAATTACCACCAGCTGAACGTCCTGCTCGTCTCGTCCCTTATTATCATAAAAAAAACCTAGCACAAATGAGGTATGAGCGAGCGAGTGCGAGATATCGGCAATACTGCTCTCTCTCTTTGGTACGGCGCACGTGACACAACCGTGGTAAGAACAGCCCAGTAATTTAAATTCTAATTTTATATCGTCGCCTGTTTACATTTAAAGTGTCGTTGGATACCGTGGGATATAAAATTTAATTTCCATTTGTAATCGACTAATAAGAAGTAAGTAATGTTTAAAGCAGCTGGAATCCTAGCAAGAAATCCGACGGGCGGCACCCTGCGGGACGCCTCGACAATAGCAACCAAATTTAAAGCCGTAAGCGATTCAGCTCAAGCCTCGCTAAATTTATTGCTCTGAGTTTTTACTCTTTGTTTCTCTCGCTAATGAGATTTGAATGTTGCAACCGTTTCATTTTTTGTATTTACATCCGCGGTACGGTCACCTGACAGTGGTGCCTGTCAAGTTCAATTTTCAGACCACCATTGCATAAATTCTTTATTCGTTTATTTTATCATTTCATATCAATCGAGTTAACTTTTTTCTTTTTTGTGTGATGGTTTGAAATATTTTAAATTAAACACTTTTCTTATAGCTTGAAGGAAATAATATATATTGAGTGTAAGGTCATATTAGTAGCCCTGTGATCGAAGCGTTATTAAGAAACTCAAAACCCTCGAATTATTGTAGTAATTAGTATTGGGGCAAACACTGCTTAAAACTATGATAGTTTTGTTAAATAGATCCCGCCTGCTTCGCTGGGTGAATTTTCAAAGGAAATAAATTAAATTTTATAAATACAATAAAAAAATAAGTAGCCATAAACTATCCAGGATAAATCTCGCATCGAATGGTGGGAGTTTAATTTCGATACGATCAGTGGTTTAGGCTTGAAAGAGTCTCAAACATATATAAATATAGATTATAATATAAAATTTATTTCACATAACACAGATATGCTATAATGCTTAACACCGGAAGCCGCATTACACAATAACTCTGGTAAAGATTAAAACCACAAGTAACACGTTGCTCATTAATGCTTAGGAGTTTATGAGAAGTAAAGCGAGTTAAGTTATCAATTAGTTTAAGTATAATTACAAGGCCAAAGCACATTGAACGGAAAATCTCACGGGTATAGAATTATTAGACTTGTAACTTAGAATTACTCTTGATAGCTCTCTGATGACTCTATAATAATCTAAAATTGTTGACGTCCAGGTTCGCCATTTATAAAATTATTTACGCAAGTACTACTCAATACAACATTATAGAGAATATGGCAATAAAACAAACAAGGAACAAGGGAAAACGGCACGAAATGAAAGCATGCAGCTTTGAGATAAAGCTTATATTCCTATAAATGCGAAAGGCTTCGCGGGTGGTCTAGACGGTGTTGACTGTTGATCAGAAACGGAATTGCAAATTTCGGTTTTTAATCGCTTCGCATAGCTATGTAAATTGATTGCCTGATGTGAAGCTTCTTAATGATTGGCTGCCAATGATAAATATACTCCTTATAAATTTTGCGCCAATCTGTTGGAGTTAAATAGATTAACCTTACGATGTGAGACTTATTATTAGCTAGTTATAATTGGTCTTGATTAGAAATCTATTTCGATAATTCGAATGTTACTTTATTAACTCGGTTAATATAAAAAAAAGTGTGTTTGTACTTATGTATGCACGCAAGAAGTTATTCTTCTTTGGCCTAACAAAGCAAAAATCCTTAAAATTATTTATTCCTCGTGCTATTCTACGTTTTTCGAAAGAAGAATACTGTAAAAATCTTGCAACGATGGCTTTGACAATATAACGAATACGGCTGTACGGGTTTGAACCCTTTGCTGATCCTAATAATGGACGAATAAACCAAAAAAAACTTATGAATGTCGCAAACGTCAGAAAATTGTAGGAACCAACTTCACCCTGTTACTTTTGTGTTAACATAAGATGCGCGCGCATCTTAAAATTTCACTCTCATAATTTTTTCATATTGCGCCTAAAGTAGTATAACTTCAAAAACTGATCATATTTGCTACGTTTAGAAATGTTTTCTACGAGGCATATTTGAAAACTGTTTCTGTAAGTACTTCTATGACACTATCCTGACAGCCCATCACGAAAAGATGAGAGGAGTAGGGACAACTATCGAACATTATTTGCGTTATTTCTTTAAATTCTCACATCTAAATTAAAATATATAACAGGCCGTCTTATCATTAATATATAACAGTAAGGTTTGTATACACTGTAATATACTACTGTCTTAGCTGTAAAGTTATAGATTTTTTTTTAAATATGAATATTGACGCGGATGAAAAAACAATCGAATAAGACAGAATAGAGAAAGATAATAGAAGAATATCTATATTAAAAGAAGAAGATTGTCTTATTATGCAACGATCCCTCGTGTGTCTCTCACATTCACTACAATACTATTTCAGTTCGTAGTTAGAAATCACGGCTTAAAATTATTAATGTCCATATTAACAAATTACTTAACATACCTGACCTTTTATATGTTTTATAAATATTTATTTACTTTTACCATTGTTTAGTTTTTATTGTTCATCATTTTTTTGTTTCAAGTAAATATAATTGATAAAATACTTAATTCTACAATTACTATTATCTAATTTGAACTTTGTAATGACTTGGAATAAATCTCGTATATACAAACAATACTATAATAAAAGTACCAATTATTTGTATTAATTATAAATGCTTATCTACGATTAGTTGGATATGGAATTAATGATGCAATACAAACGCATCCAACCAAACCCATTAAAAAGAGTAATTCTGGAGTGACGGAGCCTCGAACAAAAGCACAATAGACGAAGAACTGAGTGCTGAAGCGTGTCGATCCTGTTTCCCTAACGTGGGAATATCGTTTTATTATAAGCGATAATTTCCATGACACAACCCGTCGTTTGCCAAAAAATAAATCGGAAATGGAAAACGATTTTAGGGGTAAGTTTATAGCCAATCGACCGAGGTCAAAAAGTTGAACCATAAAATTATATTGAACTGCCAAACTGTTTATTTCCGATCACAGAATTTTCAATTATGTAAACCCTTTACGATTTTAGCTGTCGCCAAACTGTGCAAACTCTTCGCACGCACGCACGTTCATATCGGATACAATGACGTACCGTGCCACTGTTGCTTATGCTTTTTCGGTTAGGTTTAGAACCATTAGTGATGATAAGTATAATTTATATGAAACAAGGGGCAAAAGAGCGTACATGTAAGTGACTGCCTCTCATTCTCTTGCAATTGAATTGAAGAAGAAATAATGAAAGGAATTTTATACATAACTTACAAGTTCTATAGAAAAATGAATAACAATATGTTATATTCCAATAAAATAATAAACCAACTGATTCTCCAGATATCGAATTTCGATAGAAGCTCTTATCAGTGCAGAGATGTGTGTGCCTGCCTCTCGGAGTCGACAGGGTGTGGTATAAAGTCAAACATTACTCTATCAAGGACGACTGTCGATTCGTCATTCTACGCCAGACTGAATAATATACACTATACTTAGATTATTTATACATCTAGATAGACTGTGTCAGCTATGGAACGTCGAAAATAAAAGTTTAGAACGAAAATAGAGGCTCTATTTTGAGTAATTCTTGTTATACAAATCGCGAGTGTAAGACGTAGCTTGCCACGCACACTAATTTAATATTCCTGGCCTGTTTTTATCGGTTTTCTAACAGCAAGAGACTCTATCCTGACAAACAAATTATGTAAGACACTACAATATGTTTGTATGACTCCTATTATGCAAGAAATGTTCATAAAAACTTCACTACTAGAATTTAGATGCAACAACTATTCATTGGGTGTAAGTTTTATTTAAATTATAAATAAATAAATGGTCCATATAGATTCTAAAAGACAAACTACGCTATTGGAGTTTTATGTAAATATATTTTACATTTCATTAAAAAGAGCGCAAAAATAAGAATGCTGGGAGAGTTTCTTACGCCGCTTCTTCTTTCTCAGAGTGCCATTTGTTTTCGAACCGGTATTAGTATCTAGGATATTACAAATGACATCAAAAACTTAAGTTTAAAAACTTTAAAAATTCTAAAGGAATAAAATTTTGAGAAAATAAATGCTTTTAATATAAAATGTACATACAGACATAAAATAGACTGTTTTATATGGATTTGATAACATACCGTCGATGCCTTTGTTCCAAAGTGCAACAAGCACGGAATTCAGTAAGCTTGAGATAAGTATGAAATAATTGTTCCATAAATGATAACCTTGAAATATTTTCGCTTCAAACAGTAACAAAGTTGTTTTCTATTGGAACCCTTTTTTGAATTAATACTCTTTGGAACTGAGATATCAATATAAATAAGAATATTTAAAATTAAGTCAAAAAATTGCAACTCAAGAATGCATGGTTCTCGAGGAAGGTTTTAGTATATAATTTGTAAAGTTTTAGTACACATTTATGTATATTTTAACGAAATTTGTTAGCTATGTCGGAAAAAATAAGCCGTCTGGGAGCTTTGAACGAAAACGCTGTCTAAACCCTTTGAGATATAACAAAATGAAGTATGGTGGAGTTGTGTATATTATATAGGTCTACAGAAAAGTCCGCGATGATATATGTCTATCTCTTAAAGCTAACATACTATATCCATTTTAATATTTTTAAAATTGGCAATTATAAAGCGGTAATGTAAAAGACGTTTGCAAAATACGCTATTAAATAACTCTCACTAACTGTTGTTCAATGTCACTTAACAATGCTACATACTTATTTAGGATTGCTTATATAAATTGATTCTTATTTAAAATAGTAATAATTCTAATAATGTTTAGTTTAAAATTCTAATAGTTTAGTTTAAAGTAAGTAGTAGTAAACACAATGCACATAATTAAATGTTTTTTAAGCACAATAACTTGCAAACTAACTGTTAAAGTTTGGCAGGATATATTAATAAGTTAAAGTGTACTTATTAAATTTAAAATAAATATATTTTAAAAAATCCTTATCATTTTCTATTAGCAGAATAGCGTCTATCGGGAAAGCTTATATAATATACAATATGTTATGTTTTTAAAGTGATAACCCTCACTTCTAGGATTAATACACAAATAAAATTTGAAAAACAAAACTTTATGAACGATGACTTCGTGGGTTCGAATCCCGCATCGTTCATAAAGTTTTGTTTTTCAAATTTTATTTATATATTACTAGCTGACCCGACAGACGTTGTTCTGTATATAATAAATAAAATAATGTTTTTATATGAATTTGTCATTAATATATATTAACATCAAAAATAACTTCGTAAGATATGCACCCTGCTGTCGTAATGAAATTGTTTCACAGCAGAACTGTCAAACCGTGCGTCAATAAATTCTCTCTTAGAAATTATGTATGGACACATCAAAAGAAAATTGTTGTGTTTTTTTTAATTCCGAGTATTTTCATATTTATTCACCTTTTAAACCTTCTCTGGACTGCCACAAATAATTCAAGACCTAAATTTTCCAAATCGGTCCAGCCGTTCTCGAGTTTTAGCGAGACTAACGAACAGCAATTCATTTTTATATATATAGATAGATAATAGATAATTATGATTGTGTATAAATGACTCTAAGCTAAATTACTGATGATATGAGATGCATTTTCAGCACCATTGATTTCCAATATCACATAAAAGCACTCAATAACAAGGGTAGCTCCAATCTTATGCCAAATAACTAACCTGAACATTGCTTTCGAGAAAGAAAAACATGATTTATTGGTAAAACTTCTTCCATTACTCATCTTACCATTCGCTACTTCAATAAAAAGAATGTCTTCTCGATAATTTATTGGGAGCGATATGGATTTTTTATTACTTTTGTCTATTTCAAAATGCATTTCCTCTAACTTTTTAACGATGATTTACGATCTGTGATGAAATGTTTAGTATACCATGTATTTACGTCTTACATCTACCGTCAAAAAATTATATTTTACTGTAGCGATGTTCTTTCAAATCACTTTTATAATTTATGTTATATTCCTCAACCGAATTAACCCATTTAAATCTATACTGATATTAAAACGTTGAGAATTTTCTTTTTGTTTGAACGTGCATATTTCTGGATCAATAGCTAGGATTTTTATATTATCTAGATTCATAAGGAATCAGTGGGAGGCTCCTTTACACAGGATGCCTGCTAGATTATAGGTACCACAACGGCGCCTATTTCTGCCGTGAAGCAGTAATGTGTAAACATAACTGTGTTTCGGTCTGAAGCACGCCTTCTCTAGTGAAATAACTGTGCAAATGAGAGTTAACATCTTATGTCTCAAGTGCAATAATTGTAGTGCCGCTCAGAATTTTTTTGGTTTTTCAAGAGTCCTGAGCGGCACTGCATTATAATGGGCAGGTCGTATCAATCGTCTCGTCCCTTATTTTAATTTAAAAAAAGGCTATATATAATATAAATACACTACACATCTCAGGTTGCTTAACATATTGTATTTTTGTAAAGTAAATCGGAAAAAGAGAGCGTAACCTATACTCTATATATAGTTATTAAATGTATAATGAATGAATGAATGAAATCTCTTTATTTGTCTAATATATTTTTTGAATTTTTTAGAGTTATATCACAGTAAGGCAATTTCATAGCTAATAAGCGATCTCTTTCAGGTAACTAAGAATGTAATAATTAATCAATTCAATGTGATATAAAAAATAGATTCTTAATAAATAAAAAATAGTTTTTTTTTTTAAATGAGTGCATATGCGTAGCAACTAATCGTGAATGAAACAGTTATATGTTCATATCTTAGAATGTATTCAAAACAATCTCAAGCACGATAAACGTGCTATATTCGTGCTATATATCAGCTTGGTTATAGACAGTCACTCAAAGAAAAATTTAAAGAAATAAATATTATGACTGTTCATTGTCAGCACATTTATGAAAATTTAATATACGTTCACAAAAATCGTCACCTTTTTGCTCTCAATAGTAATTTACATTATTATAACACTAGAATTAAGGGATTGCTTGTAACTAATTCTAGTAGGCTTCATAAAATACATAATAGCTTTAAGGGTAAATATAAGCACTTCTATAATAAAGTCCCAGCCACTGTTCAGGCTGTATCTTTAAATATATTTAAATGTTTTATAAAAAAATGGCTCTGTCTTAAATCCTTTTACTCCACTGCTGAATATCTAAATGATCGGACAGCCTGGGACTAGATTTTGATTATTTTATAGCGATAGAAATGACTGTACAATATTGTATATTTTTATTGAAAAGAGCGCATAAAAAGAATGCTGGGAGAGTTTCTTGCGCCTCTTCTTCTCTCTCAGAGCGCCATTTGTTTCCGAAGTGGTAGTAGTATCTAGTGTTTATTAGAAATGACATCAAAAAGAATTATAAAGGAATCAATTTTGAGAAAACAAATGCCTTTTATCCGTGTGGAACTCGGTTACAGCTATATTATGCTCCTTAGGGAGCTCTATATAGTACTGTTGAAAATGTTACCAACATGTATCCCCCTAACCAAGGGTTAAGATTAATGTATGTACAAAAGTGCATTAAAATTGGTTTGGCAGTTTATACTTTAAATAGTTTTCATCTTTTGTTATAGATTATATTTCTCCAATCTTCGACATTAAAATACCTACATTTAATAAAAAAAAACATAACTCTATTAAATTGTTGTTGGAACCAAAAGTCATAATATCGTAGGAACGTTAAAATATTTTAAATTTCAGAATATTTCATAATTACAAGAAAGCTAACAACAAAAGCCTAAGCTAAACAAGCCTAGTAATAACTATTATTTTCATTGATTAAGGCGAGTGTTACACATTTAAATAAATAAATAATTACAGGATTAAAACGCTTGCAATTGTAACTGTGTTACTAGGGGAGTGTTTTTAGGGGAAAATGCTCTGAAAAGGTCACGAAACGTCGAGTTAGCTAAAATAATAATAAAAATGTGATTTTTACGCATTAATTTATGTAAAAACACTGTTACAATCACACGCGTTTTAATCACTTAAAAATTGTTTTATTTTTTTAAACTAGAACCTTCACCTTTAAGAGTCCCGGGTGGGCATCCCGGTAAGAAATTGTAAATATTTATATTATGATAAATATGATTAAGAGTATTTTTTTCTACTATGAATATAGTTATCAAGCTTCCAAAGCAATAGACTCCCATATCAAACTATATTATAATATACCTATTGATTATTATGTACTTGTATTTAAAGAATGCCTCTATTTAATAAATTGTTTGGAACCATAAAGCATTTAGTCTTATTCACGTTTATTTACAACGTGAAATGTAATATTTAAAACTTTCATCAAAATTAATAAAATGAATTACCTTTATTTTTGTGACCATGTGCAGTATGCTCTATATAGACGCACAGTTAACCACCGAATTAAAACAATATAAGCTTAGATACTTAGACACAAACACAGTTAGTTAAAGTTTAGAACAACTTCACAAAACTTTTCAAACTCACACCGTGAATACGGAACGCAGTTAGTTTGTCACCAAGCACTTGTTTATCCATACGTCTGTGAAACACTACACTTTCTTGAAGTAAAAAACACACGAAAACGGGTTCGATTCGTTCGGGAACGTTGAGACGTTTGCTCTACTCGAACGCGCGAGTCTCTGTGCTCGTGTAAGCCGAGTGGCGGAGGGGCGCCTATAGACGAAAATGGCTTCACAAGTTAATTTTTTTCTCTTTCCTCCGTTAATATTTCGCATATGCCGTGCGCGGTGCACGCATGCGCTACCCCGGCGTAGGGTTGTAACGCGATGCACCCGCGTTTTACATAAGTTATTGGGCCGTTTATCGAAGCGACTGTTTAATACCCTTTCCATGTCAGCTTTGTGCATAGCTTCCTCAATGTTCCTATTCATAGCGAGTTAGAATATTAATCAACGCTCCGAATACTTTAATCTGCCCGAAACTGAAACCGCATCATTAATCTTAATATGCTTTCAATGTTTTACGGGAAATTTACGTGGTCTTTAATACAAGGGCCTTTACGGTAAGAAGATGAAATTTACTTATTTGGGCTACCACTTAGTTTGCTTACTGTTGCTTTTAGGACGTATTATATTACATATACAGGTTGTCCCAAAGTTACGGGTCAGCGTACTCATTAAAAGATTGGCGATTTGCGTAAGACAAGAGGGATCACATTTTGAGCATTTAATTAATTAATTTAAAAAAAAATACCCACTAATTGACTACTTTTTTTTAAAATACTATGTTACTTAAGAAGAGTTATTAGTTTTTGGCCATTCTTTCGATTGGCATCATAAGAATAGGGGTGTTTTTTTTTACATTTCAATCGGTTCGATTCCCAGACGAGGCAAGTAGTTTTTAGAAAACCTTTGAATGCAGAAGTACTAACTTTTAAATATAACGTAAAGTCTTCTTTCAGTAAAATAGCCTATCTTCGATATTTAAGGTACTTTCCCTTCATGTCCTTTGGGACACCCTGTATATATAATATTACGTACTAACTTATCGACATTTTTGAAAATAATTTGTATCTATGTGTAGAATTTTCCTTGTAAGAGTAGCTGGTCTGTGTATATTATGGACTTGTAGAATAATTTCTTAGTAATTTTTATCCAATGACCTTAGATATAATGTTATTTTATGTATAAGAGGGAACGAACTTTGGCCTATGATCTTTTACGTTTAAATCAAATCTAGAACTTGAAGAGTTGCTGAAAATTTATAGATGATGCGGGATTTAACCGTGTAACCTTACACACTATGTTTGCCTCACAGATCTCTGCAAGTTTATAATAGTTAATTAATTTTACAAATTAACATTAAAAATAAATTAATCGATAAGTAGCATTATGTTAATGTTACTAATTCTTGACTACCTGAACGCGTTGCTTGTGGTATTTGAGATCTGGCCATAATTTTCAGTAACTTAATATTTTACTTCCTTTTGTTGTAGGTCGGGATCATTTCAGCCTTCATTTTCAGATAAGAATAGTACTTTTTGTATATTAAGAATTATTACTGCATACAAAAATAGACACGGTATACTAATCTTGAGCCATTATATTGATTCAAGAAATACATTAAATACTTCAACCTGTCCCACATTCTAGCGCCTTACAAAGCGCATGTCCAGCCACATATGGAGTATTGCTGTCATATCTGTTCTGGCGCACCGAAAGCATCAGATCGATCCATTTGACCACGTGCAACGCAGAGCAGCTCCGTTTGTAGGGGATTTCATTTGGCGTTGCGTAGAGATATTTCCTCATTGAATGTCTTCCACCGCATTTAACCTAAGAGCTCTTTGACCTAATCCAGCTGCCAAATTCCACGCTGAATTTTCTAAAAGACCGGCGACGCTTCTGTGATTCCTCTGGTGTTGCAAGAGAAAGTGGGCGGCGATGATAACTTAACATCAGGTACCTCTTTTCCTCATTATCCATAAAAATATTTACAGCGTATTTTTGGGTTGCAGCTCGATTTCCAGATCCGCAGAACATTACAGGTTACTATTTAACCTCAGGTGACCCGCTGGTTTGTTCTGCTATTCAATTAAAAAGAAACAGGGAGTTGCCACATTAAATACGTTTGAGATGCACAATAAATAGTGAGTATTTACGTCAAACTAGCGGGTGGATTTTCTGTAACTTGCTTACCATACTCGACTTCTTTACTTATGTGCAAGTACGGGTTAAGCCCGCAACCTGTTCTTAAAAGTCAGATGTCAGATATCTATAACGCCCAACCAATGGGCTTCTCAAAACTAAAAGGGTATTCAAAACATTTGGACTTGAAGTAAATTTAAAACTTCTTTAATATAATTATATGAGACTCTATATTTATAACTGACTCTACTAATATAATTCTTCACAATGTCCTATCCATTCTATCACCATAAGTAAGCAATAAAATACTTCTAAAATACGGGTAATCTGGAATCCTAAAAAAAAGTTCTAAATAAGTTGACCGGTATAAACAAAACTCCATTTTCTAAGTAATTTTAAGAAATACTGTATATATAAAACAATTTTAATACTTCTAAACCATCATATATATCATAATCCTCTCACTGGTGGCTCGACTGTGGTTTTTACGCTTCAGCGTATTGTCAACAATTGCTTTGCAGAAAGCTCTGGATCTCGAATTTGCATACAGTTCCCATGTGGATGTCAATCGAGTCCGCATCTGCTTGTACAAAGTTACTTTGTTTTTGCCGCTTTTTGTTTCATCCTGTCACACGAATCTATCTTGGATGACCTAGGGAATTTATGGGACATAAAATTGAAACTATGCATGTTATGAGACTTTTCCCCGAATAAAATATTTAGGTAAACGTGTCTGAAATTATGAAACAATTTTGGTATAGTTGTCATTTTTTATGGAAGAGGAGCATCAACTAGATCGCTGGTCACCTGATGGGAAGTGATCACCGACGCCCACACTCGATTGCAAATATAGAGGAATTACCCAGCCATATCGTATTGACCTGTGGAGACCGTGTATGGATGTATATTCTAGTTATGTTTGTCGCGTATGATAAGAAAGTGGATTTAGTCCAGCAGGAAAAAAACGTGGTACAAGACTAGGTTAATTATGTTTTCCAGTTAATGGGCCTGTAGTTAGACGGATCCGAGCTGTTTCTTTTTAAGAATCGGATGGATAAGGGCTGACTTCCATGAATTTTAAGCTATGACTTTTGAATAAAAGTAGCGTCAACATATTTGCCAACTCAGGGCGTTCTGAGCACGATGGGAGAAATCCCTTCCGACCTATTTGACTTCCAGATGTTCAAGGGAAACAGAGCTCCTCTTACAGTTGTCTTTCTTAACTCTACTTCATGCATGGAGCTATTGCAGAATGTGATGGTCTTTCCCTTTGTCGTAACTGTTTAGTTTGAGGCAAAGAGAGTATCCAGAACAATGGCCGCCTCCTTTGCCATATGGGCCAGAGCGACATTTCCCATGCGCAGCGGCGGCAAGGACAGCTAGCTGAAGTTATGAAGAGGCAGTTTTATAAAACAGAATTTACTTGCTCCGAACGGGTGTTTTGAAAGCTGCTTGTCAGTTTGACGACGTGCATACATTTACATTTGCCACATTATGTATATGGAGACATGGTTATATTTCCTCTTCTAAGCATTGCAGGTCAGATCCTTTGTGTCCAACTTTACAATCCAGGGTCAAGACAGCTATAGTTTGCTGCTTCTATGCGCGATATTTGTTAAAATCTACAAATCCAAACCCTGAATTAACCGAGACAATGACAGCAGATATTTCTCTCTAACGAACGAAGCTAAGAATAACGAAAAGATAAAAACGATTCTGAGACAACACTAATAACATATTTTAACGGTACCTTAAGTTCAAGAGTTGTATAATAAAAAAGCATGGTATCCGATGGATGAGAGACGAAAAAATAAGCAACTAATAGGTGAAGCGAAAAAATAATTGCGTTGAAGGAGTTCTCTGAAGCCAATCTACCGGCGCGGCGGCAAAAACAATGGCAGAAAAATAGGGAGCTCTTTGTCTCTGTGCCTTATTATTTGGATAAAATATGACAAAATTAATTTAAAAAGAGTGGTGAATACTTATTAGAAATAAATAATCTTACTAATTTTTTTTTATGGAATAGGAGCACGAATGAGCGTACGGGTCACCTGGTGTTAAGTGATCACCACCGCCCACATTCTCTTGCAACACCACAGGAATCACGCTGGCCTTATATCACTTCTACCAAAGAGAATTTAACCACTGCGTTCTTCTTGACCTCTACGATACCAAAAATACCTCAGATTAACTACAGCAGATCACAGAAAATTAGAAGGAAACTACAATTTAAACAAAGTAATTATTCTCCCTTTGAGACTCACAGCGAATTTACGACCCTTTTGTTGTTGAAGGTATTATCAATAGGTCGTTCACAGCTCTGGTAAAATGACGTCACATTAAAGTGTCGTTATTAATTCAATATAATTTCAATTCAATTGATAAATTTAATTTAAACAATAAACATTTCAAATTTATCTGACATAGAATAAGGTGGTTAAGGTTATATTATAATGAAATTTATAACGCTATTTTTAAAATTTGTGCTTTTAGATATTATTATATTGTGCAGAGCCTTTATGGCGTGAAAAATGTTACGTTGTTATCAAAATTTGAACAGTTGCGGAAATCGAATTGAACTTTCCTGGATAAAATAATAAATACTAATATAAATGCTATACAATCCGTTCTACAAATTTTGGAATGAGCATACTTGATCGGGTTTTCCAGGCCTATATGAAATGGGGTCCTACCATAAAAATCTAACTAAGAAGGTTATAGATGACTGTCACCTATATTAAATACATATAATAAACGATTGCACGGCTCCGGATATTGAGGAACTTGTACTGCACAGGTACGTATAATAGAAGAAATACAAATTATTTAGGTATCTCATAGTGAAATACTATCGCCTTACATTTTATTTCAACATACAGCAGTTTAGTTTAACAAGATGTACAGGTGTAATAATTTTTATTAGTTAAGTTGCAGATTGTGGCAGATATTCCGCAGTTTTACTAAAATATTCTATATTTACGCGTTGTTTCACGTCCACTATTCCGATTAATACTAAATCACTACTTTCTCGCAGGTGCTCTATAATTCACCTTCCCCGTATTTTAACGTGGCTATATTATTTGTGGTTCCTTAATATTTATATTTCTATGGTTCATGTCTACACTATATTGTCATCATCTACCAAAAAATAATTAAATAAATAGTTAATATATATAAATCTAGTGTCACGACGTTTGTTTCCAGTGCACTCCTAAACTACTGAAACTAATGAACGCATTTTAATGGAGATTACTTCATGGAGTGCAGTTTAGTCCTACTTGAAAGATAGGATAGTTTTTATTTCGATTTGGGACCCATAATTATTTTTATTTCTAATATCTATTTTGTATGGACATATTTTCTATGAGAGAATTTATTGACGCACGGTTTGACAGTTCTGCTGTGAACAAATTTCATTATATAAACAAACAAATAAAACTATTTTTATTTCATATGTAAATTGCATTACACTTGAAATATGTCTTTTTCTTACATCTCCTTCGGAAGGCAGATTTCCTTAGAGAAGAAAGAGCAAGAAATGTTACTCTTTTTCAAAACTGAATGATATAACAGATTCTTATTTTAAAATTAATTTTACAAATCATTTCAATTACAATATGTGCAAAGTGATGCAACAAAATTCACAAACTTCAGTAACTAAATATCTTAAATGTAAGGAACAGGGAGCAACGAAATAATTCTTGGACTTATAAAATACTAGCTGACCCGACAGACGTTGTTCTGTATATAATTAATAATATAATGTTTTTATATGAATTTGTCAATAATATATCATAACATCAAAAATTACTTCGTAAAATATGCACCCTGCTGTCGTAATGAAATTGTTTCACAGCAGAACTGTCAAACCGTGCGTCAATAAATTCTCTCATAGAAATGATGTATGGACACATCAAAGGAAAAACAAATTTGTTGTTTTTATTTAATTTAGCAGCATTTTCCTATATATTCACCATTTTACCCTTCTCTGGACTTCCACAAATAATTCAAGACCTAAATTTGCCAAATCGGTCCAGCCGTTCTCGAGTTTTAGCGAGACTAACGAACAGCAATTCATTTTAATATATATAGATTATTGACAAATTCATAAAAAACAGTATTTTATTAATTGTTTTCAGATCAACTCCTGTCGGGTCAGCTAGAGAATATAGAACCAATTAAAAATTCGAATTCCCTCAGCAACAATAAAGTTTGTTAAATCGTAAATGATTGCTTATAATTGCAAATGAAATTTCTCAGAAGTAATATCGAGTTGCACATGACTCTATCAAGCGTTATCTGTATTACCATCGTAGAGTTCTACGAAAATATCAACATTGTATAATGACTTTATAAATTCGAAACAATGCCTGTAAGGTGGTTTCTGTCGTTCACGAATCGTAAATAGTAGTTTTAACCAACGGTTAAAGGTTAATTTTAAGCGTTATAAATATACAAAGTTTCTTATATAATTTAGAATGTCTTAAGCATAGTGTAAATAATTTAGAACTTACAAATAATAATAATAATAATAATTCCTTTATTTCAGGCTACAAGGCCCATAAAATAAATACCTTATAGTCTAACATACATATGATATATAACTTAAATCTACGTCACATTTTCGCGGCGATGTGAGGCGCGGGTTCGATAGCTTCCCGCGGTCGGCGACGTCCGCGATACTTGCGGAACACGACCCCCTTCGGCCACAGCTGCACGTCCAGGAAGGTTGATATATGTTCTGTCGGGACGGAACAACAAAAGAATTGAAGTCTACTGCGTGACCCGTTACCAACTTTTCGACCCCCAACCGGAACCTTGTCTTCTCCACCTAGTACTGAACAATGTCGGAGGCCTTGGTGGTGTGGTGAAAGCGAGAGACGTAGATATACGTCGCTGGGATTACAGGACGCAGGAGGTGGTTCTGTCCTATCGGTGGACAAAGGCACTTGTAAATTGACTAAGATTGAGTTCTATTTAACGAACGTTCCTCTTGTATATATAAAATATTAAATTGTATATAGTGTTTTACTGTTAAAGTTTGTTCTAATAGAGGGAATCTTTTATATTAATTAACTTGATGATAATAGTAGTAGGTAATTATCGCCCCTTATATGCAACAATACAGGAGTATCCAGAACAGTTTGTACTATGTCTAAAGTATGTCTACATATTTAAATCATCTGCTCTAAATGAAAAAAAAAATTGCACAATAATAAAAATAACAGTGATAGTTAACGAAGATCTATGTGGCCATATTGTCGCCTAAATGGTCTAGTACAAGTCAGGAATTTTACCAGTGAAAGGCTCCTTTGCACAGGATGACGGCTAGATTACGGGAACCACAATGGCGCCTATTTCTGCCGTGAAGCAGTAATGTGTAAGTATTGCTGTGTTTCGGTCTAAAGGGCGCAAAAACTAGTGAAATTAATGGGCAAATGGGAGTTAACATCTTATGTCTTAAGGTGTCGAGAGCAATTGCAGTGCCGCTCAGAATTTTTGGGTTTCTCAAGAATCCTGAGCTACACTTCATAGTAATGGGCAGGGCGTATCAATTACCATCAGCTGAACGTCCTGATCGTCCCTTAATTTCATTAAAAAACATATTCAACCTATTCAAATAAAGAACTGCCGAATAACGGACCGTATTAACATAGTACAACGCGGTATGACTGTCAGTTAAAATTATTTTGGGGAAATATAAGTCGGAGTTAAAAGCACGGAAGTTGTGTTTCGAAGTGTTAAAACACAGTTTTGATGTGCATTCACAGCAGGGCCGACCGTGATTGTCGGTTCGCGTGTGCCGACTTGATAACGAAGCTAAAAGCAAAATCTGTTACTATTCGTGGATATGCCCGATGTTGAACAACTGACATCTGCTTATGATGTGCATATTATTTTGAGCATTATGCTGTGTTCATGTGAACTAAGATTAAGATATTCCTTCATTTTAGCTGTTTGCTTATTAAAATTGCTATTGTTTGAGTCTTACCATACTTTTACCAGTGGGAGGCTGCTTTGCACAGGCTGCCGGCTAGTTTATGAGTTCGGCGCCTTTTTCTGCCGTGAAGCAGTAATATGTAAACATTATATGTTTCGGTCTGAAGGGTGCCGTGGCTACCGAAATTACTGGGCAAATGAGACTTAACATCTTATGTCTCAAGGTGACGAGCGCAATTATAGTGCCGCTCAGAATTTTTTGGGTTTTTCAAGAATCCTGACCGGCACTGCATTGTAATGGGTAATCAATTAACATCAGCTGAACGTCCTGCTCGTCTCGTGTCTTATTTTCATAAAAAAAAGTCTTCGGTGTTTTTTTTACGTTTAATAAGTTTTGTAGTCGATAATTAACTAAATTTTTTCATACTTAATTGAGTTATTTTGTATAATTTATGTGAAAATGAACAAACAAACTTACGTGTCAACCAGATCTCGTGTGATAAGTGATCACCGCAGTCCATTCTACTCTCGCCACATTACACACCAAAAGTTCTCAACCTTTACTCAGTTCTACAAAAATCACTCATGTTGTATTGACTTGGAAATAAAAATATATGTCTTTATTCAGATAGTAGAATTTACATATATATTTACATACAATTCTTAATTAAATATCTATCACTATCTGTTTGTCTATTTACAAAGGCCTCTTCCAACTTCATCTTTATCTATCCTAGATCATGTCTTGCCTGCTATCGTCCTTAGTTCGTCTCTGACCATCTCCCGTATTGTCCCCCCCCCGTTTCCATTGACTTGGAAATACCATGCAGAGAATTTCAGTCAACAGTTTGGTTGCAAATGGGAAAAAAAGTCTTTTAAGCCTCACCGTGGCAGTAATGAGGAATACTTACCATATCCAGAAAGAAAAATACTGAAGATTGTGGCTAACAATCTGGTTACACTTACTGTGATAAATGTGATTGATGGCGTGCAATGAAGCCATATTATGTCTAGGTAATGCCAAGTGATTAAGCAGCTTCTTACCAGGTTCTTTTATTTGACCACATATTTAATGCAGTCATATAGAAGCGTTGCCTTGATTCTTGGCGGTGCGTAGAATTGGGTTCCTCTCTGCATCTTCTACCGCATATATCACGGGGAGTGCTCAGAGATGTTCGGGTTGATACCAGCAGAGGAATTTCACCACCGGATTACATCAAAATGTAAAATTCCACCCGTATCTTATTGACGTCTGGCATTCCACAACCACGTGTTTACGAAGAAATTCTTGCCTCGCACAGAAATTATGTGGAATCAATTATAAGATGCAGTTTTCCCGAATCGACTTAAATACCTTCAAGTATTATAAAGAACATACTCTCACCTGGAAGGCTGGCAACGCATCTTTTGACCGCTGGTTTTGCGGATTTTAATGGGGCAGTTGTCTCACTACATCCTATCAAGTCATCATAATAAATATAGCTGGAACATCATTTTAAAGAGCGCTAGAATGTTGTCGATATATTTATCTCTATAGATTCTTCGAAGCCAATTTATCTTTGCCTTCTAAATGACCGCGAAATTGGCGATCTTTTACACTACAATTTCAGGTCCGCTAATTTGAAATTGTCCGTTAGAACATAAGCTATGAATGAATATTAGAAATAAGTGAACACACACAGTGGGTACTTTGAATTCCGAAGAATTTAAAAAAACGTTAGTTTTTTAAGATGAAGAACTACTTTTTTTTGGTTTCAAATTCTTAATTTAATCGGAAAACTATTGGTTGAGATTATAAATATAGCTATTAAGTGAATAATTCTGTATTATAATCAATGTCTCTCAATTTATAGTGGAAGTATTCTGATTGATTGATTTTCATAGCCTCGTATCTTTTAGTCTGAAAATTTCAATTACATATAAAATATCGCAAAGCATAATATAATAAATTATGTTTTAATAAATATTTGATTGAAGTATTCTTTGATGTTGTTATTACTATAAGGGACATCATATTTTTGAAAAAGACTCAATTTATCAGATATGTGAATAATGACTTACTTTTGACAGGCTACCAGCGATAAAAAGTTAGTACCTATCAACGATAGTATTTATTAGCTAAGAAATTATACAAAACATTAATATATTGTCTAGTTTAGATTTCCTCTGTATTATATTTTATATACTGTGCTTTTTTTATGTATACCGTAGCTAAGTGGGGGGAGGTAAGTTACCAGTGGAAGGCTCCTTTGCACAGGATGCGGGCTAGATTATGGGTACTACAACGGCGCCTATTTCTGCAGTGAAGCAGTAATATGTAAGCATTACGGTGTTTCGTTCTAAAGGGCGTCACAGCTAGTGAAATTACTGGGCAAATGAAACTTAACATCTTATGTCTCAAGGTTACGAGCGCAGTTGTAGTGCCGCTCAGAATTTTTGCGTATTTCAAGAATCCTGAGTGGCACTACATTACCATCAGCTGAACGTCCTGTTTATCTAGTCCCTTATTGTCATAAAAAAGTTTAAGGTGAAATTTATCATATATTATGTACATTCTACATCTATTTCGGTAAAGTTAGGCTTAAACAAGAAGTCGTGGCAAAAAGTCTTTGCGGCTCTTTACATCGACAAAAACTTACAACTTCAGTATCTTACATAAATTACTTGTGAAGATTTAATCGCTATTTAAAAATACTCGAAGATTCATGTGACGAGAACGATACTATATTGCGAGGAAGATTCAAGTAAAATACAAGTTTAATCAAAAGACAGAGTTCAGAAATGTCCTCGAGGAATTTGAAAAAGTCGTACTTTCCGAAAACATAAAAGCTAAGCTAAAACTATCCTTCCATTTCTTTCTAAATGATTAATGAACATTAAAGCGTACGACCTTGCATTCAATACGTAAACACGAACATGGTTTTATATAATTTATGCAATTTATATACTAACTTATCTTAATTAAGGTAGCACTTGAAGTAATAAACTCTGTTAATACCGTTATAACTTACCTTAACATTCTCAATTTGATGTTGTGTTATGTTTCGAAAGATTTTTTATTTTAATACAATAATATTAATAAAATAAGATCAAAATAATGCCATCATTAATTATATTTTACTTTTACAAATATGTCAGTTCAGCTCCAAACTTCACACAATGGGGTCACTGAAAATCAGTGCTGTGCTCATAATGTATGGACACAACTATAACTGAGTGGACTCCAGTTTCGGAAGATCACTGCCACATCAAGTTTTGCTTTTGTTTCTTTTGTATTAAGTTAAGTATTAGATTAAGCATATATTTTGTTCTCATTAACTTTTTTGTGTGAATGTGTCAGTTTTTCTTCCGAAATAAATTCATTTTCATTTCATTTCATGTATTGACTCAGTTTTCGTATTGAAGGAAATGATTACGCTTGAAATAAATATTTTTTAATTTTGTAATAACTCGTAAAAAATTTAAATAAATTATGCATGGCACGGATCATACACAGCATGACGTTAGTGGGATTGTTCATATAAGTTCATAAGGACATTAAGGAATTTGCTAGAAACTGTGACAATCATAATGTTAACACGAGGATCAAACATAAACCGATTTATGTCTACTAATCGGCTCAGTCGAGTTAGTCAGACTTTTATTGGGCGATGTATAATATGATCCCAGAAAATGTACAAAACAAATGTGTTACGAAATTTAAGAGAATGGTTAAGACACATTTGTGTGGGAAAGGTTATTATAACATAAACGATTTACTTCATGATACCACAGACTGGGAATGGAGCGGCACCCTCATGCTCTTTAATTATATTTTTTTATTGTAAGATATTACACTGTAATCCACATTTTTATAAAAAAAAGCCCGCGGAGTTTCTTGTCACCCGTTCTTCTCAGGTCTGAGGTACTCTATTTTGAATGGGTGCATGTTCAATAAGTGATTTTGAATCCTATTTTGAATAAAAATATTTAAAAGTACCTCTTATTGATAATATAATTGAAAATTTGCGGAAATTATTTGGATTCATCATTAGGAATACAGAGAACTTTAGAATGGTTTTTATTGGACTGGCATTTTTTAATTCGCTGTTTCGAAGCAGACTTTAATACTGTCCTATTGCATGGAACCTATATTATCAAACATATAAGAATATGGTAGAGAGAGTCCAGAAGAAGTTTTACGGCATACAAGGACCAAATATTCAAAGTTTTAAGTTAACACATACACCAATGTCCTAAAATTACACAAGTGTTCTCTCTTTCTTGAAAAATATTATAGATGTAGGGATCGATTGCCCAAATCTGTTGAATAGGATTCGATTGGCGGTACCAAAGCCTAATTCTAGGTCACATATTATGAACATGCTAATTTTCAGGCCTAGATCGATCAGGCTCTTGTGTAGAATAGTTGTCACCTACCAAAATTTGGTTAAAAGAGCTGCCATAGATAAAATTTGACACTCCGCCCCATGTTACAAAAATGAAGTTAAAACAGTACTGGTTAGACATTGTTCGTAGTTATTGTTTCTTTTTGTTTCCTTCTTTATTATGTAAGCACTTACTAATTTTTTATCACCCTTTTGCTTGTATCTTTGTTTTTGTTACATATATATGCCAAGATGGCAAGCAACCTAATGGAATGGTGTATGTGTTAACTAAAATACTTTAAATATTTTGGTACTTGTGTACTTAGTGCCGTAAAACTGACAGTATTCAAATCTGCTTTGAACCAGCGGATTAAAAAATGCCAGTCTAGTAAAAGACATTCTAAAGTTCTTTTTATTCCTAAAGATGAATCCAAATAATTTCAGCAAATTTGTCATTTGTCATTTGCTAATAAGCAATATGAGGTATAAATGTTATGGTATAAATTTAATATGACGAAAAAGGAATTATATTACTTTGTTTATGGTTTCCCATTCGTTCCGATCGTTGGTAATTTCAATTGCTCTGTTTACGTTAGTCAAGAGGATTAAAAAGCCGACCAGAGTTTTTCATTAATTCCTCTGGGTACATTTTTCTCCACTTGGCTTCGGAGCTATTACAGTGTCCCAGTTTTTTAGCTTCCCAAAGATTTTTCTCATATATCTTTGTACATTTGTGAATCTTTAGTGTTAGCTGGGTTTTATTATAAAAAAATGATTGGCGATGTGTTGTCAAGACACTTTAATTGAAGTCAAGTCTGTTTCAATGATTGATAATGCGATTTTATTACTCTCATAGCTTAATTAACTGTTTTTATTATTTTATTTTATTAATCACGTACATCGTGTTGCTTACACTAATAGATAATATAAAATAATTCTTTGTTCTGAGCTGTTTCGTGTTCTGCCATCTTACTTGTATTATCGTTGTAGCATTTTTTTAAATAAACCTATAACGAGTAACTAGCAAAAAAAACACAAGACACCTTTTAATTAAATTATGTATATAAATATACTAAATATCATTTATAATGAATGCCTATTTGGTTTTTATAGTTGTAGCTTTAGTAATCTAAGGGTATTTCGATGTTTTCTTGTTTATAACAGAAGCTGAATTTTGCACTGCAATTAATCAGCACCAACTGACGTAACTTGGACTTGAGAGAGACCCAGAGTGTGTACGCAAGTGGCGTCCCACACCAGCGCTCTTTTCCCGTTCCCAAGCCACTAGGGTGATTACGTCAGGACGCTTGCCATCGCGGTATATATATACATATTTCTTGAATTCGAGCTCAGTGAGTCCTAGTATACCTACTGTTTTATATTTTATTGTAAAATTGAATACGAAGGCCTACGAAGGAGCCCTTAACTCTAGCTATCTTATTAAAATGCAAGTACAGTTTATTCTTTCTTTTTGAATTAAATGATTTCCACAATTATTCTTGAATTTGGTAATATTTTTTTTAAATTCATAATTTATATGTACTGTGAGGGAAGGGTTAGGATGTTTATCAACTTTATTGTTTCCTAAAGCGAGTCTCTTGGTCGCATATCTTTGGATTTAATATCCATTATGTTATGTTATTTAATTGTGTGGTTGTGGTTTTTTTCATTAAATTTTTATTCTATTCAATTGTAGGCAGTCGATGCCACTAAGCATACCAGATCGTTTAGGGACATCTGCTTGAAATGCAAACATACATACCTTAATACATTATGAGTACTGAAAAGCATTTCTTGAGATCTCATCACTTCATCAAATAATTTCAAATTCACGAGAAGAGCTTGTTGCTGCTAGACAACAGTTTTTAATTCGCTGTACACCTCATCCAAGTTTGTAAAGTTTGAAGGCGTTTGCTTGTTGATATTCATGACATCTCAGAAGCTCCGCTGAGCCACTTTACAAAGCTCCGTCAACTAAATTGGTTTATTACTCTCACGGTAATATTAAGCTTCTCATAGTCTTGTGTATTGCGTCAGAATGCACTAGTTGTTGAGAATAATATCGTTGCGTTTCGCTAGTTATTGTTAACTGGAGATAGAAACACCGCCTTTATATTAATATAAATTGTATTTTATATAAAATACTTTTACTAACAGCCGGAAGACGTCAACTGCTGGACAAAGGCGTCCACAAAGATTTCCACGACGATCGGTCCTGCGCTGCCCTCATCCAACGTATTCCGGCGATCTTGACCAGATCGTCGGTCCATCTTGTGGGAGGCCTACCAACACTGCATCTTCCGGTACGTAGTCGCCATTCGAGGACTTTACTGCCCCAACGGCCATCTGTTTGTCGAACTGCTGATGACTATTTCTATCGAATAAAATTAATTTTTGCGTTTATCTTACGGGTTTCCTGATGCTAAGTGACCACCGCCAGATTCTCTTGCAACATTAGAGAAATCACAGGAGCGTTGCCGGCCTTTTAGAAAGGTATACGCGCTTTTTTGAAGGGACCCATTGGCCTATCGTTCTGAAAACAGATCCAAATGGTGGGGATGATATCCTAATTTGTAAAGTGTCGTACGAAGGTTGAATTCAGCGACAGGAGTCAGGTCGAACAGCTCTTCAGAACACTCCCCGTGATAAATGCAATAGAAGATATAGAATGAAGAGATGAATTAGACCAAAAACAGTTAAAACTAACGTGCGTTAGAAGAGTAAAAACTAACTTAATTTAGACCAATAAATACTAAATTATTTTATTTAGGCTAATAAAACTAACTTACTTTAGAGTTTAGATCAATAAAATACTAAATAGTATTCTTCATTCTATATCTTCTATTGCATTTATCACGGGGAGTGGGCTGAAGAGCTGTTCGACCTGACTCCTGTCGCTGAATTCAACCTTCGTACGACACTTTACAAATTAGGATATCATCCCCACCATTTGGATCTGTTTTCAGAACGATAGGCCAATGGGTACCTTCAAAAAAGCACGTATACCTTTCTAAAAGGCCGGCAACGCTCCTGTGATTTCTCTAATGTTGCAAGAGAATGTGGCGGAAGCAAATGCTTTTGCGTTTTTAACCAACGGCTGTCGTCAACCGTTACTCAGTGCAGTGCCGTAGTTAGTGAAAATACTTCATTTTATGAGAAGCGCTATCGAGGTGCCACTCATAATTTTGGGTTTAATCAAGAAATGCATTGTGATGGGCAGGACAAATACCTATTACCAATTTGGTCACTCATCTGGTATCTCATAAAACGAAAATAAGACAATAAACGGCCATTTAAATTTAATTTTCAATTGCACGTCTATTCTAAGCGTTTTATTGTATATATTATATCTAAATAAAGTGTATTGTACTAACAAACCTTTTTTTTTATGGAATAGCAGGACAAACGAGCGTACGGGTCACCTGGTGTTAAGTGATCACCGGCACCCACATTCTCTTGCAACACACGAGGAATCACAAGAGCATTGCCCTTAAGGAAGGTGTACGCGCTTTTTTTGAAGGTACCCATGTCATATCATCCCGGAAACACCGTACAAGGAAGCTCATTCCACAGCTTTGTAGTACGAGGAAGAAAGCTCCTTGAAAACCGCACTGTGGAGGACCGCCACACATCCAGATGGTGGGGATGATATCTTAACTTGTGGCGTGTCGTGCGAAGGTGGAATTCGGCGGCAGGAATCATGTTAAACAGCTCTTCGGAACACTCCCCATGATAAATGCGGTAGAAGACACACTTTTACTTTACAACTTCCTAAGAAACCTTCCACGAAAAGCTACAAGTATACATTAAGAATTAAAATTAAAAAACCATTACAATACTAATTTTGATTTTTCCAAAATTTATGAACGATGTGGGCTTCAAACTCGCGCCTTTCGGATAACGTCCTAGCGCACTTTCCAACTAAGCCAACCGTCCGCATGCTGCATGACGATGTTGTAGCTTCATCTATAATATAATCTACTTACAGTTGATAACGTGCTCAAACCCAATAATTGTGTATTAGGAAATTGGCGTGAGATGTTGCTATTTTAAATCTTAGTATTATAGATTTAGAAAAATTAATACACTTAAAAATAAAGAAAATTCAAAATTCAAATATATTTATTAAAATAGGATGTGACATCACTTATTGAAAGTCAAAAACTACCACACATTCCAAGAAGTATGCTTCAGACCTGAGAAGAACGAGGGCAACAAACTCAGCGGGCTGCAAATTTATAGCATAATATCAAATCAAATCAAATCAAAATCAGTTTATTCATGTAGGTCACGGAAATGATATTTATGAATGTCAAAAAAAAAATCTAATTGAATCTACCGCTACTTCGTAAAGGGTTGAGCTAATGAGAAGAAGTAGCAAGAAACTCATTGCCACTCTATCCTGTCGTAATTAACATTAAATAACATTTGTTTTGAACATTTCCTGGGATCTTGTTGTAAAAGCATATAAATCGCCCGAAAAAAGACTTACTAACTAGACTTAGCCGAGTAGTAGGCATTGGACGTTAACGTCTGTTCCTGGTGTTAAAATTATGGTTAGGACACTTTCTAGCAAATTCACTTACAAACTGTTTTACATTACAATACGTTTTATTCCACATAAATTCACATTCTCTTAAGATAATTATTACAAGTCTCAGTAATCTATTTTCTTAACAGGCAACCGTTCCTTTTATAAATTCTTACACTGGTAATTTCACCATCAATAATATTTTCAGAGGACACGAATAAAACCACCAAAACGAAATTGCATATAAACGGGAGTGCCTTCATCCGAGTTTTGTTTTACGATTTTAATAAACAAAAGAAGAAATAGGTAAAGTTTGGAGCGTGTTTATTTTACTAATACACAAATACCACTTAATATAATTAAGACACGCAAACTTACCCCGCCGTACGAAGTCATTGTCCTATAACATAATTAGAAATTGAAAATGATGGACAATGAATCAAATGCATACAGTAATGACAATAATTTTAATATAAATATATTATGTGCATTGATTAAGTACATTTAAGCTACTTTCGCAGTATTACGATTATGTTTTACATATTACTAGCTGACCCGATAAACGCTGTTCTGTTCATAATAAAAAAACAAAATATTGCCTGTGGTATTTCGTAAAATCCATTCTTAGCTGACCTGTACTCGGCGAAAGGAGTAGAAAAAGAAAGAATGAAAGAAAAATGTTTATTTGTGACGATACAGTACATCTAAATACAAACGACTTAAACATTAAACGTTAACAGAGGAATATTATTTTCTATATTGCTGGTTTGAAAACCAGCGCTGGTCTTGGGCCATTCGGTGACGTCGCGGTCGCCTTAAAGATAGTATAAAATAATAACTACAGTCTAAGTAGACTAAAACTATTGAAAAACAAAATACATACATACATACACACTCACGCCAGGCAGAGACAATAGAATGCTATTTGCTTCTATCCTTACAAACCTCACTCGCTTCCTCTACATTCATTACTCTTTTAATACATGCTCGCCGGTTTCGGGTGCTTCGGACCTCTCCTTTTCTCAAAACGTCCCCAATTTGGTCGACGAATGTTCTACGAGGTCTCCCGCGACCGACTTGCCCACACACACTTGCCTTATATATTTGATGTGTCATTCTTTCTTCAATCATTCGCTCCACGTGTCCAAACCATTTCAGCATTCCTTTTTCAGTTCTTGTCACAACATCCTCTTTTAAACCACAGCGCGCTCGTATTACCGCATTCGGAATTCTATCAGTCAGTCTTACCCTACACATACTACGCAGTGATCGCATCTCAACTGCGTTAATTCTGCTTTTATGCTTCTTCTGCCATACCCAACTCTCACTTCCATAGATTAACGTGGCGACAAGCACTCCATTACACACAGCCATTCGCGCTTCTATTGGCACAGTCCGACCGTTTATAAAGGCATGCAGCGCTCCATTCACTCAGTTTCCCGCAGTCACTCTCCTTTCAATATCACCTTCATATCTTCCGTCTCTTGTAAACATGCTACCCAAATATTATAAATATTCTGTAACTTGTTCTACCCTTTCATCTTCAATCGTGATATTACACTCAGTTCACCTTTCATCCTTCTCAAACACCATCACTTACAAACATAAAAAACAAAATATTTATAAGAATAGAATAAGAATAATGTTTTATTGGGGTATTATATTAGTTACATCCTCCTCACTGCGTCGTATTCCTCAGTACTGAGGGTCGTGACCACAGTTCTGTATCACTATCTCACGTATGATCGCTCTCCATCTATTCCTGTCTCTGGCGGTGTGAAAGGCATTGTGAACCGTAGAGTCGAGGGCGGAGCGGATCTAGTCGGACCAACGCCATATGCCGACCAAAATGAGCCACTCAAGGTTTCCATCGTCCTTCCTTGCGATGTTACCGAAGTATTCCAATAGTCTACGCAGACATTCGGAAGACAATCGCGAGGAGATCCCGAGTTCACGCAGTATTGAGAGATTAAATCGAAATGCTGTCCAAGGGATACGGAGCATCTTTCTCCAGCACCACATCTCAAAGGCGTCAGTGCGTTACAGTTAGTTACATAGATATTACAAAATATCTGTTACAAAGTATACATTGGTACAAAGAAATGAAAGAAAAAAGCACAGTGAAATTATTAAACAAATAAGAAGAAACTTACACGTAATTAAATTAATTATAAACATTGCAGTGTATCTCGGTCTCAGGTGACAACGAGTGGTTTTAGCTTTTAGAATTAGTACTGGTTTAGTCTGTGGTCTAATAGTCCTACCAAATTTCAAGTCACTACGCCTTATAGATCCAGAAATACTGTGATAAGTTCATACAAAGTTGAAAATATCTTATATATGTAAATAAATGATAATTCTGCTTATATAAATTTATTATTCAAACAAAACAAAACTTATAAGTATATTTACAATACTATGACTACATAAAATTAAAACTATCATTGCGTGGAAGCGTACCAAGAATACTGGCAGCATTACCGCGTATGGATTGGATAGCAAGGCTGATCCGTTGACCGAAATAGCTGCCAGCGCTTGGGTTTCCAGTAGCCTGAGGCGCGAAGATAGTATTTTGAACATTTTCTGCGCCTTTGGGCCCCACGGGCCTAGTGTCTCGACACCAAAGGGCACAAAGATGTATCACTGAGACCAACTTATTTGCGACGCTTGCCGTCTTCATCTGTCGAAGCAGCAGCCCCAGCACCAACCAGCAGACATGAGAAGGAGCCAGAGTGTCGACGCAAGTAGCGTCCCACACCAGCGCCCTTCCCCGTGCCCAAGCCATCACAGTCATTCCGCTTGCCATTGCGGCGGGTATATACTACAATTGTACTATAATTCGGCTCTAAAACAGCTGGTATATTCAGAGCGGCAAATGCCCTGCGGACGACTTCATTAATGCTGGCGTGACGACTGATACGGCCTGCCGATTTTAGGCAGGATAACCCGTGACGCCCAAGAGCCACACCTACATTGATGTGGTTCGTTCAGTTTTCAGCTTATATTGATTCTGTTTTTGAGCTGCAGAAGAGAACTGTTTGATCTACATGCAATTGTAGAGTAGGGGTCTGAGAGATTTAGATCTAGATTAAAAGATTTTTAAAATTATGACTATCTATGTACAATAAACACATAAAGGCCTACTTCTAGCCTACGTTCCTTGCTACGTGCATTCGATTCAATCATAAGCTTGTTGAAAACATATTTTTTTATGAAAATAAGGAGCAGACGAGCAGGACGTTCAGCTAATGGTAATTGATACGCCCTGCCCACGTCAATGCAGTGCCACTCAGGATTCTTGAAATATGCAAATAATTTGAGCGGCACGAGAATTGCGCTTGTCACCTTGAGACATAAGATGTTAAGTCGCGTTTACCCAGTAATTTCATTAGCTATGGCACCCTTCAGACTGAAACACAATAATGCTTACATATTACAGCTTCACGGCAGAAATAGGTGCCATTGTGGTACCCATAATTTACCTGGTATCCTGTGTAAAGGGGCCTCACACAAGTTAACAAGTTCAAAGCTTATAAAAAGGAAAAACACATAGAAAATTAAAATTACAATACAATGGATTATATTAATATCACGTGAAACGCTAAACCGATTAAAAAGAGTGGAAATGAGTTTTTAATCACTTCTTCTTATTAAAGTTCAACTTTTACGAAGTGGTGGTTGGTGTATATACATAAGTATTATTAGACCTTATATTTGAATAAATGTTTCTTTGTTTCGTATTTGTTATTAATATATAACAATTTAATACCCAAAAGAGAGATAATAAGGAGTTCAAATTACTACTTTTTTTAAATCACGAAAATATATAAGTTATAAGGATTTGAGTATGAAATTAACGTTTTGGCGTAATGGCTACTTTGGAATAAATGAGAATCTTGAAGCGAGACTTAAGAATGTTTCTTCTAAACAATTTGTTATGTTTTTAAAGTGATTACCCTCACATCTAGGATTAATACACAAATAAAATTTGAAAAACAAAATTTTACTAACGATGCGGGATTCGAACCCACGACCTCCGGCGTTCCGTGCCGGTGCTCTAAACCACTGGAGCTAACCGGTAATAAAATAAATTTTATTTGTGTATTAATCCTAGAAGTGAGGGTTTTCACTTTCAAAACGAAACAAATTGCTTAGATTTACAAGAGCGACATCTCAAGTCAATTTCCTAATATGCAAATATTGGGGTTGAGCAGGTCATCAACTGTAAAGTAGATGCTGTAGATGAAGCCATAACCTGAGAGTTGAACAAAGCAAACAGAATTTTCTAGCGATGCGGTACTCGAACGGTAGAAAAATCTGCATTATATTAAATTGTTCGTATTGAATTAATATTTAGATTTTTAAATCAATTATTAAATTTTCACTCTATGATGGTTTTAATTACAAATCCTTCTAAACGCGAAAACCAAACCCGTACGTATGTCGTAAATAAATTGTATAAAAACATATCATTCTTTAGTTGTATGAGTAATTTATTTATTTATTGACACACCAACAGCATTACATACAAAACATTAAAAATAATTATGATCTATATTATAGGTTTATAATCTGGTATGAATGCCAGTTTACTGGTGCATACACCACTCTTATTGCAAGACATTAATTTAAATACAAAATACAGTTCGACATACAAATTTAACAAGGATTTTAAGCAAACTAACAATAATAGATACAATATAACGAAGAAATAGTTTGTAATAACAACGAATTATATCGTATTGGAAAATTGTCAACGATAACTATCAATATTTATCAACATTATTTATCAGCATATTTCCCCCATTAAATTGGATAATGTGTCTGGCCGTAAGTATTTCCCGACAACAATAGGTGACAAATGCTGTAAAGAGCCTGGCGCCCCCAGTGAAGGGTAGGCGAAATAAAAAACGTCTTTTGTCCTCTCATGTTCATGATTAATGCATTCTCCGTTTGTTGCGGACACATTCGTATATCTGTGTAAGAAATTCATTACTCTGGACGTGAACAAAATACTTCGTTCGTTGATGTCATATTTTTGTTCAATATTTAGCAATATAAAGTTCATAAGTCCGATATACTTACGTTATTGAACAACTTGGCCATAATTATACTCCTTTTTAGGGTTCCCTAGCGAAATGGCAAAAAACGGATTCATATCTGTCTGTCTGTCCGTCCGTATGTCACAGACACTTTTTTCCGAAACTATAAGAACTATACTGCAGACACTTGGTATGTAGATGTATTCTGTGAACCGATAAAGATTTTCACACAAAAATAGGAAAAAAAACAATAAATGTTGGGGGTTAATTTTTTTTTCATCCATACGTGTGACTGGGTACTTATCGATAGGTCTTAAAAAATGATTTACAAAAGAGACACTTCCATATTGGTAAATTTTGTCCCCCCCCCCTGTGAATCTTCTAAAATACGAGAATGATAAAACTAAAAAAATATAAGATGTACATTACCATGCCGGTTGGAACGAGATCTAGTAAGTAGTATTTAGTTTTTTTAAATACACTATTATTAAAACATCGATCAAAGTTACAACGAACTACAAGAACTTTTATATTATGTTACTTGCTGCCCCAGAACCCTTCATGGGCGACTCGCACTTTTGAGTTATTTGAAATACAGGTTTGAATAATCTTCTTCGTCCGTTCTTTCTGTGCCTTGTGTCTTCTACTGCATTTATCACGGAGAGTATTCCGAAAAGCTATTCGACTTATCCCTGCCCTTCACCTTCTTACCACATGCCACAAGCATTATTATCATCCTCACCACCTGGAGGTAAGGTGTGCCTCTTCAGTGTGGTTTTCAATTTCAAGTACACACTACAAAAAATTTAAATGAACTTCCTTGCATATATTTCCAGAACGATACAACGTGGCTACATTTAAATAAAGACCAGTTAAGCACTTCAAAGTTGGAGAACAAGAGTCACTGGCATCGTCTGGATGATTGCGAAACTTCTGTTTTGTGGGCAGGGCACATAGCTCGAAGAAAAGATGGCCGTTGGAGCAGGAAAGAACTGGAATGGCGACGATGTTCTGGAATATGCAGTGTTGGTAGGGACCCACAAGATGGGCCATGATCTGGTCAAGATTTTCGGAATAGGATGGATGAGGGTAGCGCAGGATCAATCTTCTTAGAGAATTTTGGGGGAGGTGTAGGTCCAGCAGTGAACGGCTTTCGTGCTGAAGCGACACGAATACTTAATAATTTAAAGTTCCCAAGTCCACATGCCCAGGTATTTATAAAACACCTAATTGGAAAGTTATGACAACTAGTCCGTTAGTACCATTTTTAAACATGGGTAGAAAGATTGTTCTCTTTGAACAGCTCTGCGTAGAGACGTCGTCTGTTATGTCCTTCTAGAGAGTTCTGTAAAGCTATTTGAATTCCTGAATTTCCATCCCCCTCCACCTTCTTACCACAGGCCACAAAACTTATCACAGTCCTCACCATCTGGATATGTGGTGTTTGCTTTTGCTATGCTGTTTTCAGCTTTCACCACGCGCTACCAAAGCTTGGAATGAACTTCTTTGTGGGGTTTTTTCAGGATGGTACAATATGGGTGCAAAAAAGAGTCGGTTAGGTAGTTCAAAAAAGGGCGTACAACTTCTTCAAAGACCGTCAATGCTACTATGATTACATTCGTGTTCCAAAAGAGATGGTGTGGCAGAACATGTATGGGCAGATGATCAGTACGCTTGAATAATCTAATTTTCCTATCAAGAAAGAGCATTTATCAAGACTTGTGAAAAGTTTTTCGAATAGTACTGGGATACTCAATATTTTGCTGTTATTACGAATTCACTTGAGACTTTTAAATCCAGTAGACTCTGTCAACATAATATGAGTTTTGCAAGATATGTTTATTGTAAAACAAGAGTCCCTTGATATCATGATTATACGGTTATGTTTCGGTATCTAGTTATGTATTTTTTTTTGTATGATTTAAATATTGTATGGCTTTGAATGTACAATTATTAATCACTTTACTTGATGCTTCAATTTTTTTTGGAACAAACTCCAGTTTGAGCAATCACAGGCCTTTAAGTGATGTGTAGACGCCTTTTTTCATATTACCCATTATTATTAATAAAGTTCAGTCCCGATGTTTTGTGATTCTGGTGGCTTTGACTATATCAATATAGAGAGTATACCATGCTTATAATTACACAAATTAAATTTGAAAACGAAATTTATGAACGATGTGGGACTCGAACCCGCGACCTCTCGCGTTCCGTGCGAGCGCTCTTCCACTGATCCAACCATTTGAGTGACATAAAACGATATAATGTCTTTGTGCAACTCTCAGGCTGTGGCTTCATCTACAGGATCTACTTTACAGTTTATAATCTGCTCAACCCCAATATTTGCGTATTAGGAAATAGACTTGAGATGTCGCTCTTTAAAATCAAAATATTTATGGTTATAATTATTATTATACGAATTACTAACAAAAGCAAATATTATCATCTGTCCCATCACAATTAATAATATGACTAGATCAAATTGCGGTTGCTGTCAGTAAATATAACTAGTTTATATTTGTTAAAACCACATTCAGGGAGAACTAGTTAATAAAAGCTGGCTATTTGGCAATAATCTATAAACCGTCTGATAATGTAACATTGTTAAATATTTACCTTATCATAGGTTTGCATTGGTTTTAATAATGTTGTATATTTGACCAATAACTGGGCCGTGTTATAACAGCTCTCAGTCAGAAATTCAGTCTGTACGCAAAAATAGAATTGCGGGTTATGCTACCAACTGCCACTCTCATCTTTTTTATCTAAATATTTGGCGGCGTTGAGCACTTTTCTTAGGATTGATAAAAATGTTAAACTCGCGTCAGGACACGTGGCCTGATCGAAAATTCGTAAGATAGTCGTTGAAATTATGGATGAAAGATTAACACTTTTAATTTATTACAGTTCAGCTATTTCATCTTAAATATCATACGGTCATTGGACCTGTCGTTGAATCCATGTAATCACATTGATTTTATATCTACAGCGGCGACCAGTGTTAATTTTTTTATGCAATATAAATTGTCATATTTATGTACGATAGCGCAATTAATGAATATTGTATTTAACCACATAAATGCTAGTACTTTTATACTGATAAATAAAGCAATTCGTGCGAAATTATTCCCTTACCATTCGAAAATATTCACAACGTTAATGATTAACTTTAAATTTGTGTCTGTTTTTTGTTAGGGCTGACAAAACGACTGGGCTTATTTGGAAGGGTTCCAAACGGAACTCATGCTGCTCATCATTTTTATTAGTAATTTATTTTTTCAGTCACGAGCATGTCGGTGACGCAAACCCATAAGATTTACCCCTACCAAAAAGTGCCCAACGCGGCTAAGGAAGATTTCACTTCAATAATATCACTTAGAGTTTGAATGGAGGCTGTTAACTTCATAATTACAGTTTTATGTGAATTATTTTGAACAACAGACATAATTGCTTTGACTTAATACCGCAAATGCTAAGACTGGTTTATATTAAGCTACCAACTTCTGTATCTTATGAGTTACAACAGAATAAGTTAGTTAAAATCAGTTGTTTCAAGGTCCTCTTTTAACTCTTGCTGAGATGTTTCATAATTATCACTCATTTTTGAAGCACATATTTGAAAGAAAACACAACATTTTAAAACGATTTCTTTGAAAAAATCTTGAGAGGTTTCAAGGGACACCCGGATGGAACGAAGTTCCTTTCGATTAATTAGTGAAGGAATTGTAATAATTTTTTTATGCTATAATATTTTTTTTTATTATAAACAAATATAATGTAATATAAACTTAATCAGTAGGCGCAATGACTTGTGGTAACTGAAGTAAGAAACATACGTTTCTGATTCAATTTTATTTAAATGTCTTAAAAAAAACTGCATCGATGGTTTATATTATATGAAATTATATTTTGTTGTTGATTCTGCTTCAAAGACGAAACGAAAATAACAGGCTTGCTTTCTATGAGAGAGAGAGAGAGAGAGACAGACAGAGAAACACGCGCACGTCGCACGGCTTACAAATATAGCAAAAAGTTTCGTTATAACTTTTGGTCTTAATTTTTTCCGTCTAGCCCTCTTTCGCAACGCGCGATAAGGAACTTCGTTTCAACAATATATTTTTCCTTTACGTTTGAATGTGTAAGAGCGTAAATGAATTTTTAAAATTATACTAGCTGACCCGAGAGACGTTGTTCTGTACATAATAATGAAAATACTGCTTTTTATGAATTTGTCAATAGTATTTCATAACATCAAGAATTATTTCGCTAAAATATGCTCCCTGACAGCAGAACTGTCAAATCGTGCGTCAATTATTTCTTTCATAGAAAATATGTCCATACAAAACAAATATTGGAAATAAATACTTATGGGTCCAAAATTGAAATAAAAACTATCCTATCACTCAATTTAGACTAAACTGCACTCCATGAAGTAATCCCAAATAAAATCCGTACATAAGTTTAGGAGTATGCTGGGAAGAAACATCAGGACACTGGATTTATATATTTATAATAAGAGATTTGCAGAAGTATTTCCAATGACGTTCTGTACATATGGAGATATCATTCGCAGTCTGATAACGGAATGGAAAAGTGTGCTTAAAGACAATGTAAGCACATTTTCTCCTTAGTCGTGTGTCAACTGTGTGTCACCAAGTCTCAAATAATACGTTAACGACGCAAAAAAAGTATGGTGTGACTTATGATCGGTAAGTATATTTTATTGATATAGGATGGGTTGGCAAAAAGCTTAAATAATTTAATCAAACTATTTTTTTATTCATTAAATATGGTACAAATATTCACAAGTATTAACATTCCTTTCTGTCCCGCTTGTCAGAATGAGACAGATGAAAAAACGCAACATGCACACTGTCAGAAATGAAAACTCTAGAGCCGCTCTTTTTTTAAAGGCCCAGTGAACAATGTTTAGCAATGTTGTATTTTGTGCACAGAAAGTCATTGCCAGTAAAAATTAAGGGCTTACAAGAACGTGAACAATTACAGACGTTACGAACAATTATGTACTTTATTATATTGATGAATGAAATTAATTCAAAATGTAATAATACTTCAGAATACTATACACTTCTCTCGCAGCCATTTGTTATATACTTAAAAATTAGTTCTCTGGACGCTCGCAAGTGGCACTTCAAATAGGCACAAAAATTTGCTGTCATAGATATGGAACAGCCTGTCCAGTGGTATTTATACAGGGTCAGTGGTCACTCATTAGGTATGTGGCTGTCAGGTTGTTTATATAGTAAAGTTTAAGTTGATGGTTTTACACTCGTCGCAATGATAAGACAGTGATTTATTTGACTTTTTCAGTCTTTTTTTATGGAGTAGGAGGAAAAACGATCATATAATAATATGACATATTAATAAGCACGGATCACTGGTAGGTAATTAAGTTGTAGTAGAAAAAAACATTGGTGTTAGAAGCTTAGTCAACAGTAGTGCAATCGTATCTCTCAATTGTTACAAATATTAAAACCATAAGTCTACTCTACTTTAATTTCATAGACAATTTTTGGTTCTCTCTAATCTGCCTCCTGACAACTGAACCTCCTCTTTGTTCAGCAAGTTGTCAATCGGTTACTAACGTGTTTAACACAAACGATCAGCAAGCCAGTCGAGCTTCAACAGTCGCCTGGCGTGGTTGCCTTCTAGGACCATATTTGTAAATTAAGTGAAGTAATATGAGAAGTAATTGTAAATTCTAATGAACCGCTTATTGTAAAGACGACGTTTTACTGGCTTGACCTTAAAACAATCTACTATTGCACCACTGATGCAAAAAAAAATAAAGTAAAATAAACTTTGTTCAATTAGACTTAAAAACTATGCGTTTTTGCATCGTAACTATAAATATTTCTTTTAAATTACTGAATCAACAAATGTAGAAGAAACTCAACGGCCAGTCTTTACAATCAATAGAGTATTTTACAATGGAAATATACAAAACAAATTTTAAAGTTTGTAAGGTGCTGCATTCAATAGATGAATCGTGTTATCATCATAAAAAGTAATAAAGAATAAACATATATTATCCAATATTGTTAAAAACTATACTTCAATTAAATATTGTACAGTAAAGAAAAACTTAGGATGTATTAAGTCAACGTTATTAAGCAGTTAAGTTGTAGCAACCTGTAAATCCTCTTTAGCGTTATTGTCAATTGATGTGACGAAAGTAAAACGAAACCTCTTGCCTTCGTGCCACTTGCTATAAATTTTACTTAGTGAAGTCAATGCAATTGCAGACAAAGTGGGACAATCCGCTGATATTTTCTGCTTAAAAAAATGGGAACATTTTTAAGGCAACGTAGAATCCTTAAATTTTAACTTGGCTATTTTCATAATGTATGATTTTTTAATACCAGGTAACTTTCGCGTAGGTTTACATGGGCCAATACACAGAGATTAGGGTTGATTAGATTGGTTTGAATCACGGTAGGTGTACATGTTTGAATGATATATAATAAGAATAAAAACAATAGTACAATGAAACCCATTAGAAATGGAAGAACAAAAATAAAAGAAAAGATAAATTACGAGTGATCTGAGGTCGGGAAATGGAAATGGGTGGGTGTTTAAGGGTAAAAAACGGTTTACAATGGATTTCGAGCGTACAATAATACTATAATTTATAACTACAAGTCCTATGGAAAAAAAATATATGGCAAAGTTGTGGGTAATAAAAAGATCTACATCTTTTATTTTTGTACTCTTTTCACATAAATCTCCTCAAAATTTGCAAATAACCAAGATTTTGATTTTTTATTTTTGTCATTTACAAAAAAAAAATACCACGAAATTTGGTATACTCAATGATAGTTAAGTAACCAATTTCATTTATACGAAGAAAATGTTCATAATAATATTCATATTAGCTGATGTTTATAGTATTTTTATCAGATAGTGATTTAATAATCTACGCATCATGAACATTGGAACATTCAATTTCCTACAAAAGCTTCCTTTTAAACAAATTCTCACAGCACAATCGTAAATTAATTAAATCTACACTGGCCTTCAAAAGTAAGTATCACACTTTTAAAATTGGGATAACGTTTTAAGTTCACAAGATATACTTTCGAAATAAAAAGGACTCTAAAGAGAATTTAATTTTGCACATAAGAACTTTATAGTCGGTAACCTTCTTTTAAGAATTGGCTGAAAAAAACTTCAAAAACAAAACCATTCCTTTTTCAAAGTGGACGTTTCCGAATTATAATTTTACCATTCACATTTTTCTTTCTGTTTTAAATTTTTTTCCAGATCGATGGGTCTTGTTTTAAAAATGTATGCTAAAAAGCTTATAACATTTATTTATCATGCCTCTTTTAGTTGAAGAATGTGTTAGGATCATGGCTTTTCTGGAACTAGGCATCAGTATGCGTCGCACTGCAAGAATGGCGGGTGTGACGGTACGAACGGTCCAGAAGGTAAAGCGAAGGTACGAAGAGACTGGACACCATCTGAGGAGACCTTGTAATGGCAGACCCAGGTGTACCAGTGCCCGAGAAGATCGTTATATTATTTCCACTGTGTTATGAAATTGCCACCAAAATGCAGTTGAAGTCCAGCAACAGCTACTTCAGACCCGGAGGGACTACATTAGTGACAGTACAGTGAGAAGAAGACTTGAAACCCCGAAGACCAGCGAGTGGCCCGAAACTCGAGAGACAGCATCGAGTAGCGAGACTGCGATACGCCCGTGAACACATGCAGTGGAATGAAGAAGAATGGTCAAGAATTTTGTTTGCAGATGAGTCTCGATTCTACCTTTACACTTCTGATGGAAGGCGAAGTGTTTACAGGTGACCTGGTGAGTGATACCTTCAAGCCTGCATCTCAGAAAGAGTCCAATACGGTGGAGGCAGTGTACATGAATGGGCTGGCATATCTTCAGAAGGTCGCACAGAGCTAGTAGCCATAGAAAATGGCAGCCTCACTGGGCAAAGATATGCTCAAGAGATTCTCAATGAGTGATGAGAATGCAGGGCCGTATTAAGCAAATATGGGTGATGGATCGATGCTGATGCATGATAATGCCCGGCCACACACGGCTCATATCGTACAAGAGTATATTCAGGAGGTCTTTATCAGCGTGATGGCTTGGCCATCAAGAAGTCCTAATCTCAACCCGATTGAACACGCCTGGGATGAGCTTGGGAGGCTAGTTAGAAATCGCAGACCACTACCTACTACCCTCAGGGCACTAAAGGAGGCCTGGTAGAAGAATGGGAGAATATTCCCCAACATCGGCTCCGAAACCTAGTGTTCAGTATGCCAAACCGGCTCGAAGCTGTAAATAGAGCTCGAGGAGGCAATACCAGTTATTAAAAATTAAATAACATGTAATACATTTTACTTGAATTTTAAAAATGTCTATTTTCATTGTTTTATCTTTTTTAAGTTAAAATTGTTACTAATGTATAATTTTAGTTTCTAAGAATTAAAGCCTATAAAATTTGCAACAAAACGTTTTTAATCTTAAATCTCTACCTTCTATAGTTAAGAAAAAAATTCAATTTGAAAAGTGTGATACTTACTTTTGCAGGCCAGTGTATATTTAGATAAAAACATACGTTTTACACAAAAATGGGATGGTTAAAATTTCAACAAATGTTTCAACGGATTAAAAACATTTAAAATGAATTTATAAACGAAAATTTAATTCATATCCTCAGTCGTTTTATAAATTGTAACTTTTTAAGGATGCAGAAGTTAAGAGATATGAAATAATGAGGCAGGAGTTTAGGGTAGCTGACCAACTTGGTGGTAGTTGAGCCACGCTGGCTTTTCAAGAGCGGTCGAGCGTTGAGGGTAGGTGGAAATATTGTGATAACGTTACGGCGCTAGACACGCTGCATTCACTTGTAACGAGCAAGCATTTTAAAACACACTTCGTTTTTTAAAGTTAAGCTTCTAGAAACACTTTACGATAGCGGTAACAGTAGCGGTTAAGGACTATTAAGCTTAAAATTTAAAATGTATTTGAGAAAATAAATATGAACGTATTTCATTGGAAGTTCTAAAATAGTAGTTAGCACTAAGGGGTCCTAGACGAAATTAATTCTCTTATGTTACTTAATATAAAACAATTTGGCTTTACTAGGGGACATTCAACAATGGATGCAGGTGTTTAGCTAGCTAATCAAGAATATTTTTGATGCCTGGCAGTTTGCACCTGGTTTATTCTGTAATTTATGTAAGGCTTTTGATTGTGTTCAATATTCAACGCTGATCAGGAAGCTATGTTACTGTTTCATAAAAGAAACTGCGCTCGATCTTCTGAATTTCTATCTAAACAATATAATTCCAGAAGGTTAACGTGAATGGCGGGAGATTCTGGAACTCCTCTCAGTATGGGGTACCACAAGGGCCTGTTCTTGGACCGTTCTTCTTAATCTAAATCTAAATCTTCCTAATTTTTAGATATATATATACTCCACTTCACTACACTGATATTCAAAGTGATAAGAAACCAAGGTATGCATGGCGAAGTAAACGATATTCTATCTGATATCGTGTACTAAATGTAAAAATGTACTTGCGAGTGATTTATTAAATGAAGAGGTGATAAAACCGGTGGAATCGGCTAATAGATTTAGTTCTGCAGCATACACGGTTAAATAGATTAGACAATTAACTGAAATAGATACGGCGTGACTAGTTTGCTTTATTATTTTCATAGTATTATGTCCTATGGTATATTGCGGTGGCGTAACGCTGCCTAATAACATCTTTGTGTATAACGAATGCGAATAGCCCTCATCAGCTAGGGGGTATTCGCGTTATTTATAACCTAGGTCCTAAATAATTTGGAATTTTATATTCTCTGAGTGCTCTGCTTGTCGGTAAAAACTCATAACAATACTTATTTAAGTTTTACAAAGCTTCGCAATAACAAGTACTGTTATATTAGCCGCATTTATAAAATGAATGCAGTCTGGGATTCTAGAGGCTTTCAAGGTAAGGATCACCTCTTAGGTTTCTAATTATCTAGTTAATCTATATAACTGTGTAGGCTCCTGCGTTTTCGTTACAATTACTCTCTTTTGTGATATTGTAAAGTTTCTCTTTTTAAATATTACATTATTTTACTTGTCCTTTCATATTATATGAGCCTTATAAATCGAGACACTTCAGGCTTCAAGATTTTTTTGACTACTAGGCCTAAGCACTGCCCGTGATTTGCAAGTGTTCTGCAAACTATACAGTACATTTTGTTTCAACAATAATGACATTCAACAATAGAAACGCGAATGTAGCCATATCCCCTTATTTATTCCCTTGCGGGAAAAACCTATGCATACTTACCAGGATGCTAACTGGGCACTATCGCCTAAACAGGCACCTCACTGAATCGAAAAACCTTGCAGATTTTGCCTTCAGGTCGATAACACCTCTTCATCTCGTTTGCGATTGCAGGCCACTAATACATAAGCCTAACACCATCCTTGGTTACTACACAATGCTCCCAGGTGCTGGTTGTAATACTCGCGTTAAGAAGATACTGCGGTTTGTAAATGCAACAGGGCTTGATGCTATGAGCTATAAGTATGAGTGGCGAACACAATAGTTCAATTCATTCTATTTCGTTTTTTTTCCAAATTAGTTTAATATGTCAACATAGTATACCATCAAAGAAATACATTGAAGTTTGAACAGTTGAGTACCTATCGCTCGCATATCCTTATAATGTAACGCAATATTGTATTGAGAGGGTCCACGCTAAGTGTAGATACAGTACAAGTAGATCGTACTGGGATCGCGTTTATACGATATTTTGTTTTTTTTTTATGAGAAAGAGTGACTAGACGAGCAAAACGTTGTTATTATAAAATATTTAGGAACCAGAGGTGAAATTGAAATAGAAAAATTTGTTTCATTTTAAAAAAATTGGGTTAAAATAATAAAAGATTTCTAACATATTAATAAAGTTACCAATTTAAATTACAAAAATAGGTTGACTCTCCAGGCGGACAGAGGTCCCCATTATTATTATTCCCCATATTATATCCCCCACGAAATTCATCCCGAATGTTTTTTTTTGGAGAGGAGGAAAATACATTTACGTATTGAAGACCCCGAAATAGGGCCCATCGGACTCGACTCCCTACCGACTAAAAACCTCCTCTATGCTGTCAGCCCTGAAGGCTTTTACAGCGACGTGGGACGTTTTATAGGACGTGGGCCCTGGAGGCCGCAAAGACTACGCAACAACAATCGCGGGGCGTCTCATAAGGAGACTCGAACCTCGGACCGGCTGTGTGCTTGTGGGAAGGAGAAAAGATGATGATGAAGGTGAAATGTCCTGAATGAAGTGCGCACAGTCTTACCTATATAAGCTCGCCGACACCATCACTGCTTCTCATCGCTTCCATGATGACGTCTCCTGTCATCTCTTCTACAATGGCTCTTCCTATCATCACTATGTGTGTAGCAATATAGTCATTTCAATGCAGTACTACTTAGAACGGGCGCAAGAAACTCAGTGGGTGTTTTTTAAATAAAAATATGGGTTACAATGTAATATCGTACAATAAACATTTATAATTAAATAGCCTGAGGATGTTCGCTTCATTCCCAGTCTGTGGTATCATTAAGAAAATCATTTATGTTATTATAACCTGTACCACACAAACGCTTTTTAACAATTCTTTTAAATTCGTAACACATTTGTTTGTACATTTTGCATGGCATAACAAGTTTATGTTTGCGCCTCGTGTTAATATTATGATTGTCGCAGTTTCTAGCAAATTCTTTAATGTACTTATGAACATAGACAACATTATCAAGTATATATTGAGATGCAACACAGAATATTTTTAAGTCTTCAATTTTTTCTCTTAATGTTTCTTTAGGAATATGTGATAGGTTATAAATAGAAATTATTTTGATTTATAAGCTGTTGGGTCTCTTTCCCACTCACTGGGTAAGGTGCCTTTGCGATACATATTACTGCTTCATGGCATAAAACGGTGCCGGTGTGGTACCCCCCTAACTGGCATCCTGTTCATAGAAGATTGACACTAGCCCAGTGATCTCAGCAATTATATAGCACATAGGATCCAACCGTGGGTACCTCGATAAAAATTGTACAATATTATCTTTCGATGTAGTTACATCTTAGTACAAAATTTTTATTTTTACATGGCTTTATATTGAGCTCAACTTAACAAATATCCCTGTATATCATAACCCTTAAATTACCAGAATAGCTCCCATTATTAGCTGTGGTGATCACTTACTTGACTAAGTTCAAGAAAACTATACCCAGTATAAAATTTTCTTGCATTCTTTAGCGTTATAGGCTAGAGAAAGCATAAATGCAGTTACAAATATTTGGATGCCTAGTACATCTCAAACAAAGACCCATGCCTATTTCTTATATATATCAATGGGTATTTTATGACAAGTTATATTAATACGCGGGTGATTTCATAACAACTTGGCTAGTTTAAAAATCAATGTTTGGCAAACGAAACAGTAAGTTTTTATAAATCTCTGATATAAATATTTGTTTATATTTTTTTTTTCTGTGGCAACTCTAAGGCATAGGTAAACTTTGAACTTCTCCCAATTAAATTTAATAAAAATCATTGTTAAATCAGTTAACTAAGTGTTAATATCTAATTAATTAAGTAAAATATTTTATGAGAATCTTAGTCTATAAAATAAACAACAGTGTTATTGTGTTTTAAGTTTTATTACTTTAGTTTTTGTGCACCTACCTGTGATACGTACGTACGATCTAAGGCGTTTGATTGTGTTTAATATTCAACGCTGATCAGGAAGCTATACTACTATAGCATAAATGGAACTAAGCTCGATCTTCTGATTTCCTATCTGAACAATGTAATACAGAAGGTTAACGTGAATGGCAAGAGATCTTCTGGACTCCACTCAGTATTGGGGTACCACAAGGGTCTATTCTTGGACCGTTCCTCTTCCTTATCTACATAAATGATTTTCCTAACCTTATAGAAAAAAAAACATAACGTAGTATTGTTTGCGGATAAAACTTCACTGATATTTAAAGTAAAAAGAAGCCAAGTTATGTACGACGAAGTAAAACATATACTATCTTACATCGTCTGTATTTCCTGTGATAATTCACTTTGATATTCAACATCCTAATGAATAATTATCAGAACGCTGGATCCTAAATGTACCTGTTCTGCAATTTTACAAAGCTCAAATATAACACGTTCACAATTTTATATCTCAATAACATTATTTAATCCCCAACATAAAAGTCCTTATCGTATAACCCGACGTTATCGTTATCGTAAAGTGTTTCTAGAAGTTTAACTTTAAAAACGAAGTGTGTTTTAAAATGCTCGCTCGTTACAAACGAACGGAGCGTGCCGAGCGCCGTGACGTTATCACAATATTTCCACCTACCCTCAACGCTCGACCGCTCTTGAAAAGCCAGCGTGCCTCAACTACCACCAAGTTGGTCTGCTACGCTAAACTTCTACCTCATTATTTCACATCTCTTAACTACAACAAATTTAAAATGTTATTACATTTAAAACCGCTCAGTTCTTTAGTAACTAAAGTTGCGATTATAAATTCATTTGAAACGTTTTAAACGCGATGAAATATTTTGGAATATTTAATTATTACTTCCTTTCATTCATATACGTTTGTAATTTAGCAAGATTTTTAGATAAGCATCAATTCAATCTCAGTTTTTAGGGAAATCAAGTTTTGGTAGGCACTGAATATTCTGATTCTTATTGAATGTATAACAAGAAGTAAAATAATAATCATAATTTTTATATCTCTCGTTATAATATGTGCAATTGTTGAACTATTAATAATTTTTATTTTGTAACTAATCCTGACCTGACCAAAAAATGTCATGAAGCTCTTTAAACTATCATCAGTAACTAAATTACAATTCGTTCAATACAAATCATGTTATATTTTCATTAGAACCATCATCTCAAACCCATTGCCTTTAAAATGAGTTGGTTGGATGTGCCCCAGATTTAGTCTCACCATCCAAAATCCCCATTAATAATTATGAATAAGAAGTACTTCACAATAATCGATTACAAGTATCTGTTTATAATATTTCCAAGCTGTAATCATTGTTCAGTATCATAACAATGACTTCGTGCGACATTTCATTAGGATAGTTATTTAAGTTTGCGTGTCTCGATACGAACTGTATTCACGAATTAACAAAATGGCACGCCCCAAACTTTACCTATTTCTTCCTTTGTTTATTAAAACCGTAAAACAAAACTCGGATCAGGACACTCTCTTTTATTTGCAATTCGTTTTGTTGGTTTTATTCTTGTTTACATTTCGTGTCGTCCTGCGGAAAATATTATTGATGTCGAAATGATCTGGAGTAACGGCGATGAAAGGAATCGTGGCGTTTAATTTTATTACTGTATGTACTATAACTAGTTGTACAATAATAGTTCCTAAATTAATTTCAGAAATAGAAATAGAAATATGTACTTATATTGAAGTTATACTTCTTTAGGCGCATTATGAAAAAATTATGAGAGTGAAATATTTATTATTTTTAATCTTTAGTTTTAGTATATCATGTTGGCCGAGTGTGATAGTGAACTTTTCATGCAATCTTTGAATATTTTGCAATTGTAGGTTCCGTTGCGATATTTTCTACATTACAAATGAACGGTGGGGATCCAAAATCTGCTCATGAGAGGCCCAAACTTTCGTCACAAATTATTCAATCATATTATATTTGAAGCTTGTAACTACAGAGTACTTACCACCGATGTGTTTGCAAAATGAATATCAAATAATTTCAATAAATTAACTATTATCCTTAACAGTTTAAATATGAAAATGATGCACTTTCACTTTTTAATGGAAGAGGAGGACAAAGGAGGATACAAACCATCACCAGGTAATATATTATAACGATGGTCTATAGATACTCTCTTACAACAGCATGGGAATCAAAAGAGCGTAGCTGACCTTATAGTGCTTCGAATAAACGTACATAGAAGAAGTCAAAAACTGAAAACATTTTAGGCTGGATACACACTTTATGGTCGATCACGGTTCGTTCGCGGTCCAATCTTGGTCTTGTAAAATCTAATCATTAAACAATCATACTCAGTTCATGATACAGTCTTGAGCCGTCAATCATCGAAGTCGGATATATTTGACTCATTATTAATAATAAATAAACATTCATTCATTACCGTACTAAATTCTATTAATACTACTATTTACATACTGGTATAGACATCTTTATTACAAGATTAGAATTAACCTAAGTAATCAGTTTTTTTTATTATTCAATAGGAATTACATAATATCTTTCAAATGCATTTTTTCTTTTATCTGTTTGAGGATTGTTTTAATAATTTAACTTTCCCGTGTACATTTGATTTAATTGCTGCCTCAACGGGTAATAACTGAGTCAAATGGGAACAAAATGTGATTCATACTAATCGATACATGTCGTGATAAGTTCGATCTTGTTCAAACAAAATTTCTTCAAGACTAATCGCGACTGGAATAGGATTAGACCAGAACTTGACTGTTACGTATAATTTGAATTCATAGATTGTTTTCAATTTATAATATTATACCGAGATCGACCTTATAGTGTGTACCCAGCCTTATGTGGCGGACGAGAATAAAAACAGAGGTAATTTGGAGCGTTTTTGATTAGAAGTATAAAATATACACTGCCAAAACGAACAAGTATATTGGACTTTGATTCCCCATTGGGAAATTTTGATAATATATTTCATTCAAATGAAGTAACAGCAAAATCACAGCATATTAATAATCATATTCAGGGGCCCCTAGTAACTGCTAAGAGGAAATAAATATGATTTGAATCCCGGTCCCTTATTAACAGTTTTGAGTTTACATATTTAGTTTTAATTTTAGTTCGTTCAAATATATTAAGTAAACATTTATATTTTTGTTTAATTAAACCTTTTTAATCAGGTACTTTTCTCCATTCATTTCTTCATAATAGTCTCCAGTGGTTTTTGACGCAAAAGCCATGAGAGATCCTTTGACAAACCCGTTGATGGTTCCGGCGTGACAAATTTTAAGTTGCGATCCTTTTTCAACAGGAACTTTGGACGTAGATGCTGCAGTGTCATCGGTCCATGAACGGTTTACAGTATGGTTAGCATTAAGCCATGTTTCATCCATAAACACAATATTTTGCCAATTTTCAATTTCTTTCATTTTCCGTAAAAAACTATATCTTGCCATCACGATATCAAATCTTACCACCAATATTTTGCGTTTGTTACATTGTTTGTATCGAAATCCAACGCTCTTCAAATCTTCGTAAAAGAACTTTCCCCACCGAAGAACAAACCAGCTTCCTTCAGAGATTGCACTAACTTTTTTCTTGTTGGATACTCCTTCCATAAATAGTAGCCGTACACATGTCTGCGGATGGCATCGGCATCAAAGCTATCGATGCCTACGACTGGTTTTGCTCGTTTTCTCTTTTTTCGTGTGTGAAGTTTATTTTCTTCTGTGCCAGTCTCGCCATATTTTTCTTTAGTTATTCGTCTAACAGTTTGTTGTCCAATATTAAGCGCATATTATTCAAAAGAATTGTTGAAAAACGTTTGTGTGGTAAACAAATGACTTTCTTAATAATAACACAGATTGTGAGTGGAGCGACCGCTCTCAGGCTATTAAATAATAAGTTTAATTGTACAATATTATGTTGTAAACATATTTTTTCGATATATATATACCCGATAAATTTAACGGCTTATCAAAGAGAAATAAGACAGGCTCGAAACAATCACTTACACCAAAGTTCTGTAGGCAAGAACTTTGAGCTTTTATCCAGCGTAATTTATTGAACTTCTCAAAACATTTATCCCAAACGACTTCATCTCTCCTGTTTTATGGAACTGAAATCACTTCAGACTTGTCTATAGATCGTAACTTCGCGTGACTTTGGCAATCCTTTCTTCAAATTGTTTTACGCATATTTGTTTAATTTAAATTTACATTTATGTAGCCTTAAACTAGATGAATTGAATAATTTAACTGAACACATTTAACTGTCTGCATTTTTGTTGATACTTTTATATGTATGAGTCAATTATTGTGCCTTACACCTTTCGTGTATATAATAAACTTTAGCTGTTTGGGCCAAATAAGCCTAACGGCCTTTATGAATAGTGAAACAGTCACCGAATTAATTAATTTATTTATTAAGTAATTAAATATTGTGGGTGCATGAAGAGTAGCATTCCTTCTCTTTCCTACCTGCACCCTCTCCCTCCCTCTTACAGAGTAGCGCGAGCGCAGCTAATCGTTGCGTTCCGCGAGAAGAATTTGTATTGAACTTGTCAACGCCATGATAACTCCTTAATTCTTCACCTTACGTGAAATTTTAATTAAGTGTCTTGTGATCTCTAGTTTTATTATTATTGAATTCAGGAAGAAACAGTGGCCACTCAAAGAAAACGCCTGTAAACTAAAGAGGGAAATTCGCGACCCGGCACATGATGGAAGAATCGCTGCTGCATTGGTAAGTCCTCCTCTCTTGCTTCCTTACACTGGCCTCCTAATTAAAAATCTTCACCCAGAACCAACGCATACAATAAAAATGCTGTAGGTAAGAGAATTCTAATAAAAGTGCACCTTATTGCTGTCTGCTAAGGTTTAGTTTCTATTAGAATTTGTAATAGGTCCTGACCGGACCTGTTGCTCCGCGATACATTATTATTGTTTTCTTCGTGGTGGAATGCGTTCATCCTTTGAATATTGCCCAAACGTCGAAATATTTATTTTTCATATTGTTTATTAATGGTGTAAGGGTTCCTTCGAACATAAATTGAGATGTAGAAACAAAAATTGCATGTAAATTCCCAAGTGTGTGTGGTGTCGCACCAGAATAGCACCACCCCACCTCCTCCCGTGGGTGTCGTAAGAGGCGAGTACTAAGAGATTCAAAAAATGGAGGATGGGCAGCAGCATCCTTCCGAGAACCACCAACACCCACTGCGATCGCCAACCCGTGTACCAAGCGTGGCGATTATGGCAGAAAACGCCCCAAAAATAAAAAAGGACACTGATATGCCCCGGCCCTCAGTCCCCGGCGGCCCCGCTCGTGGTGGCCACGGTAGCAGCCACATAAGCCCTGGGTTCGGAATCGCTACCACCGACGATGACCATTGGCCCTGGCAACATAATTTCAATACACTGCGGACTGACGAGAAGTTGGAGGAACTGAAAGAAGTTTTAAGCAGACTACGATGGGGTGTCATGGGGTTATCTGAGATCCGAAGACAGAGTGAGGACTCGGTAATCCTGAATTCCGGACACCTTCTCTACTTCCGGGAGGGCGACCAACTGTGCCAAGGTGGTGTCGGGTTCCTCGTGCACAAGTCTCCCGTCAGCAACGAAACTGAGGTGGAGAGCGTGTCGAATAGGGTAGCGTACCTATTCTCAGAATTACTCAACGGTATTCGCTGAAGGTCTTTAACGCAAAGCTGGCCAAACGTAGCGGCGATGAGTTGAGAGTGGGGAAATTCGGTTATGGAAATCGGAACGCCCGAGGCCAGATGCTGGCTGACTTCATGGAGAAGGAGGATCTCTATATGATGAACTGCTTCTTCATGAAGCAAGAACAACGCAAATGGACTTGGATCAGCCCCGATGGTGCTACCAAAAATGAGAAAGACTTCAACATGTCGACCAAAAGACATATATTCAATGATGTCTCTGTGATAAACTCAGTGAAAACTGGCAGTGATCACCGCATAGTAAGAGGCACATTAAATATTAATCCAAAACTGGAGCGGTCTCCACTGGTGAAGTCTACGCTCCGGCCTGCACCCATCCAGATCCAAAACCCGGAAAACTTTCAACTCAAATTGCAAAACCGCTTCGAATGCCTCGGTGAATGCGTTGACGTGGACGAGTTTAATAATACGTTCGTGGCAGCTGTTCAAACGGCAAGGTCTAAGTTCTTTAAGGCCAGCCGTTAAAAAAGATCCGGAAAAATCTCAGATTCTACCCTCAAATTGATGGATGTAAGACGCCAAATGGCCCTTCAGTCACCGCACGATGCATCCCAGTATAGGCAGCTAAATAGACAAATCTCCAAGTCATTGATCGCGATATACGCCGCTATAACACAGATTTTGTGAAGGCAGCCATAGATCGTAACAAAGCCTCCAAAGTATTCGCACGAGATTTGTCTATTGGGCAGAGCCAACTGACGAGGCTACAGACCGGCGACGGCAGGGTCGTTTCATCTAAGCCCAAACTTTTGAGGGAGGTCGAGAAGTTCTACGGACAGATATATACGACTGCAGGGGCACCTCTTAAAGGCTGAAGACCCAAGAGCCAAACTTACCCGACACAATACCGAAGATATCCCAGACGTCAGCCTGTACGAGATTAGTATGGCCCTAAAACAGTTTAAAAACAACAAGGTGCCGGGTGATGATGGAATTACAGCCGAGCTTCTGAGAGCTAATGGTACTCTTGTGCTGAAGATTCTACAGGAGCTATTCAATTCCGTCATCCTTGAGGGCAATACGCCACAAGCATGGCACAGAGGTATTGTGGCGCTATTCTTCAAAAAGGGCGATAAAACGCTTTTGAAGAACTATAGGCGCATATCACTTCTGAGCCATCAGGATCATTTCTCGAAGCCTATCCGACTGCAGCGGGGAGTCAGTCAAGGCGATGTTATACCGCCGAAACTGTTCACTGCTGCATTGGAAGATGTCTTTAAGCTTCTGGACTGGAACGGGCTGGTCATCAATATCAACGGCGAATACATCACTCACCTTCGATTTGCAGACGATATCGTAATAATGGTAGAGACCATGGAAGACTTAAGCCCTATGCTCGATGGCGTCAGTACAGCTTCCCAAGAAGTAGGTCTCAATATGAACATAAACAAGACGAAAATCATGTCTAATGCCCATGTCGCACCTACTCCCGTAACAGTTGGGAACTGTACTCTCGAAATTGTTAACGAGTACTTCTACCTTGGACAAATAATCCAGTTGGATAGGTCCAATTTCGGGAAAGAGGTCACTCGTTGACTCCAACTCAGATGGGCAGCGTTCGGGAAGCTCCGTAAAATCTTCTCGTCCAAAATACGAATAAGACGAAGGATTTTAACCAATGTGTGTTGCCAGTGATGACATACGGAACACAGGCGTGGTCGCTAACTATGGGCCTTATGTGGAAGCTAACTGTTGCTGAGCGGGCAATGGAGAGGGCTACGCTCGGAGTATGCCTGCGAGATCTAATCAGAAATGAGGATTGATTTGAGATTTGAGGAAATGATTGCGATACTGAAGTGGCAGTGGGCAGGGCACATAGCTTAGCGGACAGATGGCCGTTGGGGCAGGGCGGTCCTCGAATAGCGACCACGTATCGGAAGGCGTAGTGTTGTAGGCCCCCCACAAAATAGACCAACGATCTGGTCAACAACGCCGGAGTAGGATGGATGAGGGCAGCGCAGGACCGATCGTCATGGCGATATTTGGGGGAGGCCTTTACCAGCAGTGGACGTCTTCCAGCTAAAATGATGATGATGATGATGATGAAATGTTACGTCAATTAGATAACACTTATACAACAAAACTCACAAGACGTGTAGGTTATAACCATGTTACAACCCCTTAAAACTCTTAAGAGGGTGGAATATACTATTTATAAAATATGGTATTTTATTACTATTATATAAAGTCAAGTCAAATAATTAATTCAAAGAATTTCAATTCACATAATATTATCTTTTTCGAAGCCGCAAAAATCAAATAAAAATTTTAATTAATAGAAATACGATGCGAGATTAATTCAGAAATGAGGAGATCCGTAGGAGAACCAAAGTCACCGACATAGCCCAAATGATTGCGAAAGTGAAGTGGCACTGGGCAGACCACATAGATCACCGGACAGTTGATGGCCGATGGGGCAGAAAAGTCCTCGAATCGATACTATGTACCAGAAGACGCAGTGTTGGAAGGCCCCCCACAAGATGGACCGATGATCTGGTCAAGATCGGAATACGGTGGATGAGTCGTCGTGGAGATCTTTGGAGGAGGCCTTTGTCCAGCAGTGGACGTCTTCCGGCTGATGATGATGAATAGACATACATCCGTTTATGATAGAAAATTACCAGACTAGCAACACATTTCCATATGCATTGTGTAGGCCGTTTAGGATTCTTGAAAAATACTAAATTATAAATTTCACTGCGAAAAAATTCCAAATTGCAATATTAAGTTTCCAAACGAAAATTTCAGAAGCCTACATAGTTATTGCTTAAGAGGCGATCCTTACCTTAAGAGCCTCTAGAATCCCAGACTGCGTTCATTTTGTAGATGCGGCTAATACAACAGTACTTGTTATTGCGAAGCACTGTAAAAACTTAAATAAGTATTCTAAAGAGTTCTTACCGACAAGCAAAGCTCTCAGAAAATATACATTTTCAAGTGCTTATAAGAACCTGCTTCAGATGTAGCTAAATAATCAGAAATATTTTTTCTTACAATTTAAATTTACTTTATACTCTCTGTGCTCGTGACTTTGTTGATATAGATAAGGGTGATCTAAAACAGCCTTAATGTTGTTCTAGGCTACGCTGAAGGCATTAGAGAAAGTTTCGTAAAAGTTTGTCGAATAGCCCGTACAGTGATAAGCCCGTACAAAAAACAGATATACAGACAGTCAGACAGACGCACAATTTTTTGAAATTTGTATATGTGTGTTCATGTACAATCGGATTTTAGCAAAAATATCCAATGTTGAGGCACTTTGACTGTACACTTTTATTATAGTATAGATATACAAATAAATTTATAAGCAGAATTTATGAACGATGCTGTACTCGAACCCGCGCCTCTCGTTTTGCGTCCCAGCCGCTCTAACAATTAAACCAACCGTCCACATGCGGTATAATACGTAAATCTTGGTAAGTTTGTTCAACTCTGGGCCTGTGGCTCTATCTACAATATCTCCTTTACAGCCAATAACCTGCTCAACCCCAAAAATTGGATACCCCCATATTCGGAAATTGATGTGAGATGTCGCTCGTTCAAATCCAAATAATTTGTAATTTTAAAGTGATATCCCTCAATTGTTGGATTGAATAAATTCCAAATTGTTTAGATGTGTAGTATAAGTTCAATAAGTATGAAAAGGCTCTGTAATATTTTTCTTTGCCATGATTGGTACGCTAAGGGTAGGCGGACTGACACTTAGCATAAGCTCACACACTTTTTCATTCTTCTAGTGCAGTATTGGTTACCAGGAAATCATTTCCTTCTAGCGTATTGATGATTTATACAACTGTGACAAAAAAATGTGAGCTCATCTTTAACTTCAGTGTTCATGAGATGGCAAGTTCGTTTAGCAGAGATAAGCCTACGTGTGGTGGCTCTCTTGTACTTATAAGTAAATCATTTAGCCGTAAAGATATTGTGGGCCTCTCTGTTGACCATTGAATTAGCCTGTGAAGAGCTCGAGCGCACCATTATTGTAAGTATGCAGATGCAGTAAATGAGTTATTTGAAACTGTATTGGAGGAGGTTACCAATTATTAACCCAGTCAATAATAAACAAACTGTGATTCTCAGTTAATAATAAACAAACTGCGATCAGACCACTTTGCAACAATTAAAAATTATACGTTTGTTCCTGTGAATAATAGGCGAATGAAGTAAAACTCTCAAGGGGATCATTCAAATATAAAATGTATTTTAAAATATTTAAAACAGAGTTTGCTTCTGTATTCACTTGTAAGACAGTCAACTTGGTCTCTTGTCATTTAATGTTCATTGGGCAACAGCTGGCATTCATAGGAGTAGAGAACGACTTAATGAACTATATATATAGCAAAAGATCATTATGATGATGCATCTATTCTCGCGTATGTTAACTAATACTCTTCATTATTTAAAAGTGTTTATTCTATTGCAAAGTATATGCATATAATACAAAAAAAAATTATTAAAAAATGCATCAACTAAAATTAAGATGACTTGGAATATTCTAGTAAGCTGGGAAAGTGAAACACCGCAACTTTGATTATAATCTATCAATAAACGATACAATAATTCAATCTCAGCAATAAATTGCTTCTGCTTTTGAGAAAGTTTTTCCTTAAATTCCAGTTTCTATTACACTCTTGTCTCCTCCACAAGTGTTGCTGAGTCACTTCTTCTGAAAAATGTTAGATAATGCTAACAAATTTTTAATGTCAGTTTTATTATCCCTAGGAAAATAATAAATACTTAAAAATCTCTAGATATGTAAAAAATGCTGATGATATGGGGCATTTCTGTTAAAATAATAATTTAAATAATATTGATGTCATAACACAAGACCTTACAATTGTCTTTAATAATGGTGTCCATGGCGTGTTTCCCGACTTTCTGAAACATAGTAAAATTACATCAATATTTAAGTCGCGATGCACTTATGACCCAAATAACTATCGTCCTAAGTAAAAAATTTGAAAACACAGTTTTAAAGCCAAATGCTTATTTACTGTAACTCTCATAAGTTACTTCATATGAAACAATTTAGAACTTTACTAGGGGACGCTCAACAACGGATGCAGGTGTTGAAATAATCAAGATATTTTTGATGCAGGTGCAGGTGTTGAAATAATCTCGATATTTTTGATGCCTGGGAGAAATCGCAGATTGCACTTGGTATCTTCTGTGATTTATCTAAGGCGTTTGATTGTGTTTAATATTCAACGCTGATCAGGAAGCTATACTACTATAGCATAAATGGAACTAAGCTCGATCTTCTGATTTCCTATCTGAACAATGTAATACAGAAGGTTAACGTGAATGGCAAGAGATCTTCTGGACTCCTCTCAGTATTGGGGTACCACAAGGGTCTATTCTTGGACCGTTCCTCTTCCTTATCTACATAAATGATTTTCCTAACCTTATAGAAAAAAAACATAAGGTAGTATTGTTTGCGGATAACACTTCACTGATATTTAAAGTAAAAAGAAACCAAGTTATGTACGACGAAGTAAAACATATACTATCTTACATCGTGTACTGATTAAGCGCTAATAACCTAAATAACAAGACATCGAAATAATTAAAATAATAAATATACCGAAACATATAAATTTACCGTACCGAATATCAAAAATGTAGATGCAAGTGTTTTGTTAAACGGAGAGATCATAAAATCGGTGGAATCTGCTTTATTTCTTGGCATTACTCTGGATTCCTAATTACAATGGGATCCCCATAATAAAGGAATGGAAATTCTGCAGCATACGCCCTTAAAAAGATTGGACAATTAACATAGATTACTTTATTTATTTCACAGTATTATGTCCTATGTTATATTGCTATGAGCTAACACTGCAGATATTAATACAATATTTGTGCTGCTGAAGAGGGCTATTCGCGCTATTTATAAGCTTACCATCTTGACTTTTGCTTCTCAATATATTCCTGATAATGCTATGTATATAGATAGGTGGTGAATTTGCTAGAAACTGTCATAACCATAATGTTATCACCAGGTACAGACTAACAGACATAAAGCTATAATGCAATAGACATCTCTGCTTAGTCGAGTTAGTAAGTATTTATTGGGGGCGATGTATAGTTTTACAAAAAGATCTTAGAAACAAAACGTTTATGTGGCAAAGGTTACTATAACATAAATGACTTTCTTAATATTACCACAGATTGGGAATGGAGCGACCGCCCTCAGGCTATTAAATAATAAGTTTAATTGTACGATGTTACTTTGTAACCATATTTTTATAAAAGAAAAAGAAGCCCTCTGAGTTTGTTGCGCCCGCTTTTCTCAGGTCTGAGGCATACTTTTTGGAATGGGTAGTTTTTGACTTTCAATAAATCTCTTCCTGTTTTGTTATCAAATCCTATTTTGATTAAAAATAATTCATATTGAAATTGTAAGCACATTAAGTTTAACATAGACGCAATTAAACAAAGCGAAAGTAAAAGTTAAATTTAAAAAATGATATTTATGTGTCTGTATTTCCTGTGATAATTCACTTTGATATTCAACATCCTAATGAATAATTATCAGAACGCTGGATCCTAAATGTACCTGTTCTGCAATTTTACAAAGCTCAAATATAACACGTTCACAATTTTCTATCTCAATAACATTATTTAATCCCCAACATAAAAGTCCATATCGTATAACCCGACGTTATCGTTATCGTAAAGTGTTTCTAGAAGTTTAACTTTAAAAACGAAGTGTGTTTTAAAATGCTCGCTCGTTACAAACGAACGGAGCGTGCCGAGTGCCGTGACGTTATCACAATATTTCCACCTACCCTCAACGCTCGGCCGCTCTTGAAAAGCCAGCGTGCCTCAACCACCACTAAGTTGGTCTGCTACGCTAAACTTCTACCTCATTATTTCACATCTCTTAACTACAACAAATTTAAGATGTTATTACATTTAAAACCGCTCAGTTCTTTAGTAACTAAAGTTGCGATTATAAATTCGTTTGAAACGTTTTAAACGCGATGAAATATTTTGGAATATTTAATTATTACTTCCTTTCATTCATATACGTTTGTAATTTAGCAAGATTTTTAGATAAGCATCAATTCAATCTCATTTTTTAGGGAAATCAAGTTTTGGTACGCACTGAATATTCTGATTCTTATTGAATGTATAACAAGAAGTAAAATAATAATCATAATTTTTACATCTCTCGTTATAATATGTGCAATTGTTGAACTATTAATAATTCATATTTTGTAACTAATCCTGACCTGACCAAAAAATTTCATGAAGCTCTTTAAACTATCATCAGTAACTAAATTACAATTCGTTCAATACAAATCATGTTATATTTTTATTAGAACCAAAGACATAGTTATCATCAATATTTTAGACTAAGCCATAAGATTATGCAAATCATTTTGATTAAAAATAAATAAAAACATTATTTAGAGAATTAATTGGAGATTCAAGAAAAGTAGTGCAACGGAAATCTATTGTCTTAAAAATAAAATTGATGTTAGTAAACGTTTGAATAACTTTTAATACAATACTAACATGGGGTATAATTGAGAATTATATTGCTCTTAAAACTCTAGAGAAACAGTGGCAGAACAATGTTTTAAATATATAATATATACAAATTACGCGACACGTTGTTTGTCCCGGTGGACTCCTAAACTAATGAACGGATTTAAATGGGGATTACTTCATGAAGTGCAGTTTAGTCCAACATGAGAGATTGGATACTTTTTATTTCGATTTGACATATTTTCTACGAGAGAATTTATTGACGCACGGTTTGACAGTTCCACTGTGAAACAATTTCATTATAACAACAGGGAGCATTTTTTACGAAATCATTCTTGATGTTTTGAAATATTGGCAAATTCCTATAAAACAATATTTTTTTTATTATCTACAGAATATTATATAATCTGTCGGGTCAGCTAGTATGCCTACATATATTACGTGACACGTTGTTTGTCCGCGATGGACTCCTAAACTAATGAACGGATTTCAATGGTGATTACTTCATGGATTGCAGTTTTATCCAAGTTGAGAGAGTTCGGTTTCACAGCTTTGCTGTGAAACAATTTCATTGTTACAACAGGTAGCATATTTTACGAAATATTTCTAGATGTTATGAAATATTATTGACAAATTCATAAAAAACTGTATTTTATATATTATGTACAGAACAACGTCTGTCGGGTCAGCTAGTATATATATATTAAACTGTTAAATAGGCCATAAGATTAAGATTTAAAAAAAGTACTTTTATCATACAAAGAATTAAAATATACAACGCAGTAATAAAGAGATATCCTTGCTGACAATCACATCAAGATTTGTAGAGTCAGCCGATCTCTATACATAGGCTATATCCTTGGGATAGTAACATATCGTTACATAGCCATATCGCCTAAGCTTCATTCAATTCACATAAAATAAAGAATAAAAGGCATGGGTACAGAAATTTTCACAAAGATCTATTCCTAGTAACAATATTTATGGCAAGACAAAATTTTTGGGAGGTCCTTGTTTTTCAAAACGAAGGAAATAAAAGCCTGTTTGTCTATTCAATAATATATGGGTCCCACAATATGTGGGATGGGCAAATAGTGATAATCTGTGTTATATTCTTTTTCCAATTACTGATGTTTTCGTTAAAGTAACTACATGGACACGTAACATGTCCGAAGGCGTTTATTTGGAACAAAAAGAGTGAGCACTTCCGTTCACGAACAAAAGGAAAATTCAATAAGAAAGAATCCTTCGTGATTTACAACCACTATTTCCTCGTTAAGACTTCGAATTCCTCAAGGTGTGTTTTTGCCTTTATAAAATAAGCAACATTTAATGGCATTTTGATTCGACAGGACTTAATTTTTGTGTTCAAACTGATTCACTTTACGAGGTTTATAATATTTTAGCTTTCTATTATGAGTGTACATTAAGAAATGTTGTTTTTGTTAATTCATCTTTTATTATTAAAATGTTTAGTTTTCCATACCAGTGGGTAATTTTCAAGTATTCGAATTAAAAAAAAACGAGTAGATTAAGTTATTTATTAATATGGCTTTACTCACGTTTTATCGGTGTCGGTACCGACTAGTTTCGGACCATTCGGAGGTCCTTGATCATGGTGAGTGTGGTGGGTACGCGTAACGTCCCACTTCTTACTGCGAACTTGGGCTCGTAGTGCGCGGCTGGACAGGGCGCTGGGTTTGCCGGTGGTGATGACGAGCACGGTATCACTGACACTGTGTCACTATTGGTGTCCACGGGTGCACAAAATGTACTCAGAATGTTCACTATGTGATCATCGGCACTATGGGTCTTATTGCGAGACGCGTTTTGTAACACTGGTTTCCAAGTTGGTGGTAGATAACACGTGATTAAAGCCGTATTAATAAATAATTTAATAATGACTCACGAAAGTTTTAATAATTTAAGTAGATTAACTGTTGTCACACATCGCAAACACTCTGGTTGCAACTCTAATGGTCAACAATCTTGTAATCAATCTAAAGAGTAATCTCCAATTTTATTCATGCTGGTAGCGCCGGTCTTACTATTGTATTTTTTATATATTTGACGTCATAAAACTCAATAGAATATGAGACATATTAGGCGTCATTCGCAAAAATACTCTTGTTCTCGTCTAGTTCTTCAATGCGTAGTTCCTTTACGAGTAAAGCAGATGAACCACATGTTCCTTCTTAAAATTCATCGTCTGTTCCATAGACATCCTCTAATGCCTCCTCTAATATTCTAATACTCGTAACAATTCACCTACAAAATTTATTGAATTAGACGTTATTTTGTGGAAATCTATAGTTATTCAAATGTTGTGAGCATTCTAGAATATAAATTCTGTTTATCTATACCCATGCTTTAAATCGTCTATTAAAGATTCTAAAATAGTTAGCTTATTACCAACATTGAAGCACCCAATGTCCAATAACCATAACATCATCCAAACGAGTGTTGTTATGAAATTCAGTACAACATTACATCATCCGTTTTCATTACAACACTCGATTGGATGATGTAATAATTACAAGGACTGGCTTTTTTAATGTTAGCAGTAAGCTAACTATTTTAGAATCTGTTATATGATTCATATTATGGGTGTAGATAAAGTCATGTATGCAACTGTTGATAATTAGGTATTAAAACTCATGTGATACTTTTAACCCACATTCGTGTTTTGATACCCCTTATTACACAGTTGCAAAAATAACTATAAGATTCTCGTCTCCGATTGAGTCTCGTGCCAGAGTTTGGCGAGTCAATATCTCCTGAGGATGCCCCGTGTAGAGGCGAAACACGTGTCGAATTGATTAACGACTAATATTAGCGGAATTTACACTCAAGAAGGCTCACAACATTTGAATAATTCACCTAGTGTAAATTTACATAGTTTCCGAAGTAACTGTTTCAGTCGAATTATGTTTCTTTTACCAATGCAGTACTTTTTGACAACTGACGTATTGTCTTTACTCTCTAAAATGGTACTGTCTTAAATTGAACTAATATCATGTAAACATCACTAAAAGGCATAAAAGCCATTTATTTTCTCAAAATTGATTCCTTTAGAATTCTTTTTGATGTCATTTCTAATATACTAGACAATACTACCGCTTCGGAAACAAATAGCGCTCTAAGAGAGAAGAAGCGGCGCAAGAAACACTCCTAGCATGCTACAGGATAGAAATAACAGTAATACAGATTTACTATCCTAGCTTTGAAGAACTGATCTCGTTTATCTTGGGTTATTAATTACTAAAAAGTTTTTTTATGAAATTAAGGGACGAGATGAGCAAGACAATCAGCTGATGGTAATTGATACGTCTTGCTCATTACAATGCAGTGCCGCTCAGGATTCTTGAAAAACCCAAAAATTCTGAGCGGCACTACAATTACGCTCATCACGTTGAGACAACATGTTAAGTCTCATTTGCCCAGTAATATCACTACCTACGGCACCCTTCAGACCGAAACACAGTAATGTTTACACATTACTGCTTCACGGCAGAAATAGGCACCGTTGTGGTACCCTTAAACTAGCCGGCATCCTGTGCAAAGGAGCCTCCCACTGAGTACCTACAATTTCTGAAACAATTCATCTGAAACCCTGTGCGAGCGCTATTTTAGTAAATCAGTCTATCAAAACAAATAAAGGATTTAGTTGTAACTACTTTTAATTTCCACATTAAATTGGTTAATGTGCCTGGTCGTAAGAATTTCCCGACAACAATAGATGACAAATGTTGTAAAGAGCTTGGCACCCTCAGTGAAGGATAGATCCTCTCATGCTTATGATTAATGCATTCTTCGTTTGTTACAGACACATTCGTATCACAGGACGTGTTCGTACTAATAAATACTTTTCAAATCTTCTTTAACTAATAATATTTTTACATGTCCTTCGTGAAAGTCTCTAAACTTTTGAAAATTGAATCTAAGATAAATAACTAATAATACTGTTTTAGGGACTACGCGCACTTATTCAGCTCTTTTCAGCTTTTGTCCATAGAGAACAACAATTTTGTATGGAGATGTCATGTCAGAGAGAGACACGTCGATTCAGCTTTCCGCGTCCATTCTGCTTTCGCGGCAAACTAGCATAAAATGAGGATAAATGTGTTTTTATTATGCGAATGCTATAGAGAGCGTTCGGCGCTGTTCGCCGTCGAATGCGGCGGAACAGCTCTTTACAGGGATGGTTCGCGACTCCTTGTCGACAAGTTGCGACCTGTATTGTTCCTGCATTGATTTGACGTAATCATTATGCACGCAAAAATTAAGGAGTGCAGACGTGATTTGAAGTTATTATTCTCATTCTTACGACCCGTCCGCGGCTGATAGAAGCAGAGCTGTATAAGTGTGACCAAAATCATTCAGCGAAACGCGAACGGAGCTGAATAAGTGCGCTTAGTCCCTTATACCGTAACTTAAATTCGTTGCACTTTACCTACAGAAAAACCTATATCCGGATTGAAGAATATTATTGAAGAGTATATTATGGTTTAAACACAGGCCAAATTTTTATTGCGAAGTTTGACCTACATGTTTATTATGACCGTAGGAAAATGACCTGGTGGTCCACGATTCAATTTTGTCGATAGTACCGCATATAAATGAATTTTCTAATTAACATCATAAACAAACAAAACCTTATTAGCTGACCCGGCAGATGCTGTTCTGTAGATAATAAATAAAATTCTGTTTTTTATGAATTTGTCAATAATATTTCATAACATTAAGAATTATTTCGTAAAACATGCTCCCTGTTGTTATAATGAAATTGTTTCACAGCAAACACGAACTGTCAAACCGTGCGTCAATACATTCTCTCATAGAAAATATGTCCATACAAAACAAATATTGGAAATAAACTGTCATATCTCTCAAGTTGGACTAAACTGCACTCCATGAAGTAATTCCCATTTAAATCCGTTCATTAGTTTAGTTGGAAGCAAACATCAAGACACTGGATTTATATATAATAAGATTATAATCGCTCTGTTATTACAATTATTTTATCAAAAATATGTACAGGTTATTGAGAGAAAATACAATTCTCCACTAACAGATAATGAACATAACTCAATACTCGAGAGCACTGAACTTGGTATTGTTGATCGCTTGGATCAACCAAATAAGGGTAGGCACCCTGTGGAGTGCATTTCTCGCATTTCAACAGCAGCTCGCTCCACAGATTATTCATAAAATGAACGGAGAAACGATTTTGTACTAAAAGGAATAAAACGATTAACGGATATTTAGGTGTAGTAGTGATTTTGCTATCGAGAAACATTACGTTTTCTAATAATAATTTTATCAATATATCACTTAGCATAACATATCATTTGTAAAATCAAGTAAACTGTAAATGTTGATTTGAAAAAGTGGCTTCAAGATTTGGTGCGTTGTCGCGAATAGGTATGATATTGTCGTTATTGTTATTTACCTTACCTTACCTTACCTTACCTTACCTTACCTTTGTTAATATTTCTATTATCCAAACAAACAGCGCCATCTGACAATCCTACACAAATACTATTTCAAAAAAATAAAGAGAAAAGGATTGAGAAGAAGTGGCAAGCAACACAACGGGTGTTTTCTTTTTTTGAAGAGCAAAAGTCTTTAGGCGCGTTGAGCACTTTTTGGGTGAACAAAATCCATGAAAGTCGCGTTATCGTCACCGAACGCTTTCCATGAGCTATATGCATTCTGTGTATGAAGATACACTGTCGGGGTGATTAGTATTCATTTTATATGTATTATAGAAAGATATAATAATAAAAAAATAAAAAAATAGTAGCTCGACTATACACAAGTCACTTAGTTTTTACTTTTATCTGCAGCCTCCAAAGACTGCCCTTTTTTAATAAATTTTCAATACAATCAAAGAATAAATAATAATTTAGTTAAATAATAAATAATGTGTCAAACCAGATTATCTACAAGTTTAAAAATGAACCGAGAAATGCTGACACCAGCTACAAAGGTCTTGATCTGTATACAAACGTTGTAAATCTTGGCGCAAAACTACGACGGCTCACTATCTGTTACGACATATTTGGCAAAACAGTACAACTGCCAGCCAAGTGTGACAATGCACCCCACGTTTGTATACGTTCATATAACTCAGGAGCTTACTGCTTTACAAGATTTATTCACGACATCTGTACGGGTTGCAGTTGTACGCGAATGGCTGATGGAAAATGTACTCTAGTGAAGTTATTGACAGAAACGCTTTAAATCATACGCTTGGCATGAAAACTTACTAGATCGACTGTTTATAATGTATAATATTTTCAATTTTATATTTGTCTTGCTTGGGTTTTGATTCGTACAATTTGAAGATGGATCTGTTTTCTGTTTTTATTATGAAACATAATTTGGAAATAGAAATATATTTATTTACCATAGGGAGTGACAACACTAATTGGTAACGTTATGAAGCTTCATTAGTTAGTACAGGGGCTTTGGCATTGGGAAAAAAAGAAAGTTTTCGAAACTGAACTGAATTTAAATTTGTAAACATCCCTACTAATATTAAACATGTGAATGTTTTGATGAAATTTAGTACAGAGATAGACATGAGCTTGGGAAAGGACATAAGCTATCTTTTATCATGAATAAAAGGCTTGGCGGGGTTTAAATAGGGGTTGGAAATTTGTATGAAAGTTCGTCATTATCGAAGATAACACAATGAAAATTTAATTTAAGCATTTGATAAGAAGTAAATAAATATTTATTTTAGCGTTTTTAAAATTAAGACCTGTATGGGGATGAAAAAGGGGAATGAAAATTCTATAGTTGGTAGATTTTAAAAATGTATGAACCACAGCAGTTTGTAGTGTATTATTTGCAAAGTGGGTATATTAAAAAATAAAAAAATGCTGCCCAAAGTAACTATTGCACGCGCACGAATTTCCCAAGTAAAAGCTAGTAATATATAAATAGCTTGTCTGGTCTAGTTTACGTAGGGACTACTATAGCATTATGTTATACGGTTTGTAATTGTGAGAAAACGCTGCGAATGTTCATCCTATTTTTGTGCTCCAAAAGAGGGCTATTAGAGCAATTTATAATACTTATGCGACCAAGAGACTCGCTTCGGGAAACATTTAACTTGATAAACATCATTACCCAATAGTCTTAATATATAAATTTCTTTTGTGCGTCTGTGGTAACTGAACTCCTCCTAAATGGCTTGACCGATTTTAATGAAACTTTCTGTGTGTCTTCAGGTTGATTCAAGAATGGTTTAAATTCACAATTGAACTACCTCCTAAACGGCTGATTTTGGTGATTTTTTGTATGTTCCAGTGAATTTGAGATTGGTTTAGATTCTCAATTCCGTCCATATAATATTATTCTCCTGCTCATGTGTATGTTAGTAAACTTCTCCTAACGGCTGGACCGATTTTTCAAATTTAAGACGTGTGTACAAAACAACGTATGTCCGGACAACAGCTGTCGGGACTACTAGTATATATAAAATATAATGTACGTTAGAGAAAATATAACGAGATTCAAGTAAAAATATAATTTGAATTCATTCAATTCAAGAAGAAAGTACTGTACGTGCATTTTAAATAAGTTAAGGTAGAGTTATGGGGTTTACAGGGCAGTATACTAGGACTCACTGACCACAAATTTAATAAAAACATTAAAGCTTCTTTGACAAAAAAAGGCTTACTAAAGTAAAGTAGATTAAAATATACAGGTAAATGATGCATGGTTCTTTTTTTAGTTCTGCGCAGGCCATCTAAAATTGTATTATATTAAGTAGGGTAAGTTATTATATGTTTTAAAAGACGGGCTGGGAGTTTCTTATTAGTTCTTCTCCCCATGTCAAAGACCCTTTACGATCTGATGTATCTTTATGACGTTTTCCAAGTGTTGTTGCCATATGTTATGTCACTGTCACTCCTTATGATAAATAAATTTATTTCTATTTCAACAAAAATCATTTATAATTGGCCTGCTTTTGTCTGATGTTTCCCTTTCATGTCTGATAATTGATGTACCATTAACAAACAAAACCAAACATTGTATTCAATCACAACAAAATATATTTTGATTACCCCAACTTGTGGTAATTGGCATATAGCCAGATAATATTTTGTCTAAGCCGCTTACAGTGATAAATAATAATTAAGGTAACAAATAAATTCTAATTACTGTAATGTCCTCAAATTATGAAGTATAATAATAATACTACTACTTGACTACGTTAAGGCTGCTATCCCAAGATATCACGAAACTGGAGCATAGTTGAAACCATTTCTTAATTTTTAGACAAAAAATAATTAGATATTATCTACAAAATATGAGAAGAAATTTCATTTTTTCTTAACGTTTCTATTTTTATAAGCAGTGCGAAAAAAATCACCAAGCTACCCCTAACTTTTACAGTTGGAGTTAATCATTCAATCTAGATAAAAATTGTACGAAAAGTTTTGTTAGTTTTGTAAAGACAATTGTATTATATTTATAATAAGTTAAAATGCTTCTCATTCCGAATTAAAACTATGGGGATCTTGTACGGGAGAAGTAACCTAGCTCCGCTCGGTTCTTCAAGGCCGTTGGCTCGGTCCATAGCCTTAACCGAACGTAGATAATATGAAGAACCTTTGCGGCCTTTATTGACGAATAAAGGCCTATGACTCAATAAGTAATAAAGATTGCTACAGGTACTGAAGTCTCATAATCTAAATTATATTCTATGTGCCTTTTTGGGCTTAATGAATAAGAAAGCGGGCTTCTGTTTTAAGCCTCCGAATGAGCTCAAATACGGTTATTAAAGAAATAATTTCGGTAAAGTAATAATTTTGCTACTTACCCCTCGCTTACACCCACCAAGAAACAAGTGAAAAACTTGTTATATACAATACTTCTCCAAACACAATTATTTGTTTTAAACACGTATTGCAATTGTCCGAAACATACCTTCGTTCGCTCTGTGTTGTCAACAAGTCTATGTACAAGTATAAAACACATATTTTGTCTTCAATTATAGGTCTTAAACGTGTTTGATCCAGTCTGATACATTGACAGCGTACACCAACATAAAACATATATGTTTTTAATAAGTATTGTTAATTGTATTGGTGTTTATGTATAATACAAGCTCACAACAAGTATAAAACATGGGGTCGTATACATGTTCACAACTAGTACATCAGACAATATTCATACAAATTTTGTCTATGATAAGTTTTATATTTTTGTATTTTGAAAATATTGTATACAACCTGTATTTGAAATTTGTGTGAAACTTGTCAAATACATGTATAATACCTTGTTGTGAGCGAGGGTTTACACTGACACACTCGACGAACACCAACAGGCTTTCTGACGTAGCTCCACTCAGCACGTCGCACATGCTAATAACAACCACGTCTTTGCAGTCTGACAATTGTCATAAAACAGGTGGGAATGAAACATAATGTCAGTTTATTACTAATTACAAAGAGAACATTCGGTAAAAGGATTGCAGGTTAACAGATGTCGCTGTCTTCGCAAATGACGTCCTAAAGTTTGTAATATTTCATGTTTTCCTTTTTAATATGTTTAAATGTAATAGATATGATTTGATTTATTTTATTATTTTTCAAATGTAATTCAGTAAGTGATCAATAGTGTAAATTAATTTTTCTACAAATTGAAACTTCTACAAGTTAATGGCTGCAACACTGGATGTGTGGCGAGCTTGCTTCCACGTACTACAAAGCTGTAGAATGAGCTTCCTTGTGCGGTGTTTCTGAGACGATACGACATGGGTACCTTCGAAAAAAGCGCGTACAAGGTGTACGCAGGCCGCCTTTTTTTACGCCTTAAAGGCCGGCAACGCTCCTGTGATTCCTCTGGTGTTGCAAGAGAATGTGGGCGGCGGTGATCACTTAACACCAGGTGACCTGTACGCTCGTTTGTCCTCCTTTTTCCATAAAAATAACCCTGTCAGTTTGGACTTCAAACCTGGCTTTACAGTCAAACAAGACTTCGTTATTAAAGAATCATATAAAAGATTAGTATGAAATCAAATCATAATCAAAAAAGTATAAAATTAATGTGATTAACGATACATATTTACCAGTGGGAGGCTCCTTTGCACAGGATGCAGGCTAGATTATGGGTACCACAACGGCGCCTATTTCTGCTGTGAAGCAGTAATGTGTTAATTACTGTGATTCGGTTTGAAGGGCGCCGTAGCTAGTGAAATTTCTGGGCAAATGAGACTTAACATTATATTTCTCTAGGTGTCGAGCGCAATTGTGGTGCCGCTCAGAATTTTTGGGCATTTCAAGAATCCTGAGTGGCACTGCATTGTAATGGGCAGGCCGTATCAGTCACCATCAGCTGAACGTCCTGCTCGTCTCGTTCCTTATTTTCATGAAAAAAAATTGTGTTGTATCAGATGTAAGCTTTCAGAACACTCTGAATATAATTAAGTATATCATAATAATATTATTACATCAAGTTTAAATTGATACTAACTTCTTAATTGCAGTTTAGTGTAAATTATTTTGAACAATAGACGTAATTGATTTGGCTTAGCTCCGTAATTATTACTAACACTGATTAATAGTTAACTTCCAACTTCCGTATGTAATGAATTATCTATAGTAAGTTCTCTATATTATAGTGGCCTATGGCGTTAAGCCAGGGTTTATTTAATCAGGGTCCATCACGGTAAAATAACACTAAGAATTTCTCAGTTTATTAAATCACAATTCCTAGTATCGAACTGAAATTGAACTGAACAGTCTTTACATAAAACAACCGCTTTTATACCTTACTATTGTAAGTAGTAGATACAACAAATTCCTAAATACAGCTCAATATTTATAATAAATGTTTTAGTGAATTTATATAACTTCAAATGATAATATGGTTTGTTCATCAAAGAATTAATATTAGTAAGTAAAAAGATGGCGCTGCAAGCAAGTTTCGAAATGCAATTAAGAATGACTAATTGCATAAAATAATAAAGTTTGATACAGAATAATAATATTAATACTAATACTGTTTTATGTTATATGTAATATGTAATAAATAACTGTTTTATGTTTACAAATAGCTAATTGTAATTAAATCCTACACATTTCAGATATATCTATTACAATTATATTCATGTTAATGATAAACTAAAACTAAACATAAATATAGATAGTTGCCAACTATTGCCGGTAGGTGGTAATTTGTGCCCATACATATATGCATGTATGGGCAGTATATATGGACATGAGGCATTTCAACATCACTACATGTTATAAAACAAAGCCCTCCATCGCGTGTGTCTGTCTATTCGTGATAAACTCAAAAACTACTGCACCGATTTTCGTGCTGTTTTCACCCATTGGTAAAAATATCCGGAATCCATTGATAGCGTTATTCTAGAGGAAGGTTCTAGTTTATAGTTTGTTTAGTTTTTATATATATTTTGTATACATTAACGGCAGCTGTTGGAGGTTTCGGAAAAAAATAAGCCGTCTGGGAGCGTTCAACGAAAACGCTGTCTAAACCCATTGAGATATAATAAAATAATGTATGTTTAATGAATTGTGTATCTTATATAGTTCTACAGAAAAGTCCGCAATGATATATAATATATCTATTTTAATACTTTAATCAATATATATATATATATATAATTAGCTATTACATATAAAGCAGTAATGTAAAAGCTGTTTATACGAATATGATAAAATTAATCCTTATCAGTTTATTACTAAATATTATAAAATCATTAATTTCCGAAGGCTTTCGACTACATTATTCCCGAATACTTTCATTTTTTTTTCTTTTGACAGAACAGCGTCTGTCCGGTCTGCTAGTATCATAATATAATCTTATACTTTTATAAAATTCTCGTGTCACAATGTTCGTTCCCGTACTCCTCCGAAACGGCTCGACCGATTCTCATGAAATTTTGTGAGCATATTGAGTAGGTCTGAGAATCGGCCAACATCTATTTTTCATACCCCTAAATGTTAAGGGTGGTCCACACGATTTTTTTTTAAATTTTTTCTGACATTTCTTTTAAATTTAATTGATTATGAGTCAGCATTAAAAAATACATACAACTTCAAATTTTCACCCATCTACGATCAACAGTTACTTTTGCATCGCGATTTTAATATCGGCAATACAACGTTTGCTGGGTCAGCTAGTCTAAAATATAAAATTCTCATGTCGCGGTGTTTGTAACTAAACTTCTTCGAAACGGCTTGACCGATTCTCATGAAATTTTGAGTGCATATTGGATAGGTCTGAGAATCGGACACCATCTATTTTTCATCCCCCTAAATATTAAGGGTGGTCCACGCCAATTTTTTTTTTTTAATTTTTTTGACATTTTTTTTAAATTTGTTTGATTATGAGTCAACATTAAAAAATACATACAACTTCAAATTTTCACCCATCTACGAGCAACAGTTACTTTTGTATCGCGATTTTAATATCGGCAATACAACGTTTGCTGGGTCAGCTAGTAGTAGTATATAGGCGTGGATTAGGTGATCCCCTTCAGGCAAGGTAGAAAGCAAGTGTGCAAAATCGCCCAGAAGCATGTTACGAAAACGCTATTAAAATTTTTTTCAATTTGTGATATCTTGTCAATTTGTAGTCTTCGACACGGCTGAACGTATTTGTATGAAATTTTGCATATCGGGTGGGTCTGAGAATCAGCCAACATCAATTTTTCATACCCCTTAATGATAAGGTCACCCACCCCTAAATATATTTTTTTTTATGATTATTAAATTAAAAACAAACAATAGATAATATTTTACACACAGGATGGTAGCCTTTTAAGTAGGACTTTGTGGTTTTTTTTTTGGAGATACTCATGTGGTAATCATACTGGAAACACCGCATAAGGATGTTCAATCCAATGCAGTTCTTTGAAGCTCAAACAAAACCAGTGAGTTTTCATAGCTGTACACCATTTTTAAATTCTACACTTAAAAACCTTTATCGCATACACAGGCGTTAAAACCGACGGTTCGTTATCACAGTGTTTCTAGAAGTTTTACTTTCAAAATTAATTAGTAGTGGTAAATGAACGGACCGAGTGGAGCGCCGTGATGTTATCACAATATTTCCACCTACCCTCAACGCTCGACCGCTCTTGAAAAGCCAGCGTGCCTCAACTAGTGGTAGTTGGACTGCTACGCTAAACAATTTTTTAAGTTTTTAAAGTGATCACCCTCACTTCTAGGATTAAAACACAAATAAAATTTGATAAACAAAATTTTATGAACGATGCGGGACTCATTGATAACCTGCTCAACCTACTGTAAAGTAGATCCTGTAGATGAAGCCACAACCTGAGAGTTAAACAAAGCATTCAAGCATGTAATTCTTCTTCATTCAAATTATCTCCTTATAACATTAACTATCTGTGAGCACCCATTACGTCATCATAGTTTTATCTCATCAAAAGTTAAAAAAAAGCCTCACAATCAAAGAGTTACAAACTGTTGTTTATTTAATGTTTCAACTAATTTCTCTGAAGCAGATCTATAGGATTGCTGAAATAATTGAAATAGCCACGATTTGGAGGGCTCTATGCACATGATTCCTGGTAGATGACCACAGTTGTGCGTTTCATGACGTCAAGCCGTAATGTGTTTCGAGTATTAGATAGAGAAAATTACTAGGCCAATGAGGCATATTACCATCTTATGTCTCAAAATGACGAGCGCAATTACCTATTAAAAAATTGTTATGTGTAACGGCGACTCTGCGCCCTTATCAGAAGTATCCATTCTACATGTGTGATCGGGCGAGGTTATTGAAGAAATAAACGTGAATAGTTAAGTACAATCCAATTATAATTGGTCTTCTATAATTCAAATCACTTTACAATCAAGCGGATAACAAAATATGGCTAGACGATCCGTCGTTAACTTAGTACGGTCGGGCCTCTGCTCGTTCCAAAAGTGACGAGCAACATGGCCGCCCAACGAACCGACGACGTTCCGTCAGAGCGACAGGTATCACGACACTCCCGCACGTCAAACTGTTTTTCTTGAAAGATTAAGGCGCCACAGTTGCGCTGTCAGACGTCAGTGACAGGTACCTCTCACTCTTACCCATCAAGGTTTCTCTTTCTATCGAAGAACTATGGCGCTACAGTTGCGCCGTTATATATATGTTACCTTACAATAATTTAAAACTATTGATTTTGCAAAAAAAAAATATTTTTTTTGTTGACTAAAACAATCTAAACATGTCGACCATTTTGTCCGCTGTGCGTCATGTCACATTATTATCAATCCTCTGTTATTTGTCTTTTCTTAATTGGTACTACTGATAGAAGAGTATATTATTATTGTTTGTTATAATGTGACGTAATCAATCAAAATTTCATGTGACTGAATCTTTGCGCGCATTTTTTTTTTTATTTGAATCATCAACATCATTTACCTATATAAACTTACTAGCTGTCCCGGCAAACGTTGTTTTGCCATATAAAGTATAATTCACGCGATAGTTTTATAATTAATATAATATTGCTTATATATATATTGTACATCATTTTGTTCTATTGTCAATAGTTTTTGCAGCGCACGCAAAAATAGGTTTTCGATTTTACACCTTGTGTTACAAAATAGCAATGTTATTACGGATCCCTAACTTTGAAAAAAAAACATAGCCTATAGCCTTCCTCGATAAATGGACTACCCAACACTGAAAGAATCATTCAAATCGGACCAGTAGTACCAGAGATTAGCGCGTTCAAACAAACATACAAACACTGCAGCTTTATAATATTAGTATAGATACTAAGTACTATTCTGATAAATGTAACAATTAAAGATGAACACATAATTCAATGGTAGTAGTGTGGTATATACAGTCAAAAATGTCTAAGTACTAAATTGATCTAAAGTAGAGATATAATTTATAAGGTTTTACAATGAAGCGGATATAGGTACATACTACTTGGAAAGAGTACGTCAGAGGTAAGCTTAATGTGCGAGATTTTTTTTAATTTAAAATTGATTATGAAAAACATTATTTTTCAATATTTAATTAAATTAAATACGTTTAAAATATTATTATGATAACAACATTCATTACTAAAAACCTGAGCAAAACTTTTTAAGCATATAGTAGTTAAGATGTATAGGAATAAGGTTTAGGTTTAGCGTAGCAAAAAAAAATTGATAAACAAAATTTTATGACCGATGCGGGACTCGAACCCACGACCTCTGGCGTTCCGTGCCAGTTCTCTAACCAACTGAGCCAACCGTTCGAGTGATGCATCGTCATAAAATCTTGAATGCTTTGTTCAACTCTCAGGTTGTGGCTTCATCTACAGGATCTACTTTACAGTTGGTTGAGCAGGTTATCAATGAGTCCCGCATCGTTCATAAAATTTTATTTATCAAATTTTATTTGTGTATTAATCCTAAAAGTGAGGGTGATCACTTTAAAAACTTAACAAATTGTTTAGCGTAGCAGTCCAACTTGGTGGTAGTTGAGGCACGCTGGCTTTTCAAGAGCGGTCGAGCGTTGAGGGTAGATGGAAATATTGTGATAACATCACGGCGCTCCACTCGGTCCGTTCATTTACCACTACTAATTAATTTTGAAAGTAAAACTTCTAGAAACACTGTGATAACGAACCGTCGGTTTTAACGTCTGTGTATGCGATAAAGGTTTTTAAGTTTAGAATTTAATAATGGTTTACAGCTATGGTTTGTTTCACTGGTTTTGTTTAAGCTTCAAAGAACTGCATTGGATTGAACTTCCTTATGCGGTGTTTCCAGTATGATTACCACATGAGTATCTCCAAAAAAAAAAACCACAAAGTCCTACTTAAAAGGCTACCATCCTGTGTGTAAAATATTATTTATTGCTTGTTTTTAATTTATTAATCATAAAAAATATATTTAGGGGTGGGTAGGTCACCCTTATCATTAAGGGGTATGAAAAATAGATGTTGGCTGATTCTCAGACCTACCCGATATGCAAAATTTCATACAAATCGGTTCAGCCGTTTCGAAGACTACAAATTGACAAGAAATCACAAATTGAAAATAATTTTAATAGCGTTTTCGTAACATGCTTCTGGGTGACTTTGCACACTTGCTTTCTACGTTGCCTGACTTCTAATACATAAAATTCTCGTGTCATGGTGTTAAACTTTGAACTCCTCAGAAACGGCTTGACCGATTCTCATGAAATTTTGAGTGCATATTGGGTCGGGTATTAATCGGACAACATCTATTTTTCATCCCCCTAAATGTTAATGTGGTCCACACGAATTTTTTTGACTTTTTTTTAAATTTGTTTGATTTTAAGTCAGCATTTAAAAATACAAACAACTTCAAATTTTTAGCCATCTACGATCAACAGTTACTTTTGTATCGCGATTTTAATATCGGCAATACAACGTTTGCTGGGTCAGCTAGTACTACTATGATAATAATTGAATTTAAGTCCTTGTGATTATTACAACTACAAAGATGTCAACATGTAAGATGCCAACAAATTTAGTAAAACTCAATCTCACCTTGAGACCTATCTTGAGACATATCCTATCTTAAATCACGACACCAAAATTTCTTTCCTAACTGTCAAGGTACGAGATAAACAAAGTATACAAAATCCATCCTAAAGCCACCTCCGAGATACGCGGAAATGTTTTTTGTCTTTGCAAATGCTACATAAAACGCTACCACTTGTTTTTAAAGTCAAACTTCTTTAGGCACTTTGAGTCATTTATTTTTTAGGAATTGAATTGGACTAATTTATCTATATATATAAAAATGAATTGCTGTTCGTTAGTCTCGCTAAAACTCGAGAACGGCTAGAACAATTTGGCTAATTTTGGTCTTGAATTATTTGCGGAAGTCCAGAGAAGGTTTAAAAGGTGAATAAATAGGAAAATGCCGCTAAATTAAATAAAAACAACAAACTTGTTTTTCCTTTGATGTGTCCATAAATAATTTCTATGAGAGAATTTATTGACGCACAGTATAACAGTTCTGCTGTGAAACAATTTCATTACGACAGCAGGGTGCATATTTTACGAAGTATTTTTTGAAGTTATATTATTGAAAAAACATATAAAAACATTATTTTATTTATTATATACAGAACAACGTCTGTTGGGTCAGCTAGTGAATAATAAAACTCTCGGCGATGTAACGGTCATTCGGATAAAGTCTGCTGGATCTTACATAATTATTTATTTGTTTTTTACCCACATTTATGCGTTTAGAACAAGTAATTGTTATATTTTGTATAATTAAAGTTTTCACTAGTCTGTTCCTTGTCTCTGCTTAATCACGCACCGTTTTTTTATAATAAATAATATAGTTTCTTTTGTATCTATAATCAAATTCGATGTAATTTAAGCTTAATTAATTATTTTAAATTTTTCAATTGTTTTTAACGGTACAGAATGGTATCCAAGAGATGGGAAACCAAGGAAAGGTAGACAGATTAGGTGGGATAGACTAGAATGGACGAGCATAGCTAAAGACCGAATTAAGTGGAAGTCCTTTCCAAGCAGTTAAGAGGAGGCCTCTGTCGAAATACAAATTACTTGTTAGGTTAATTTAAGTTTTATTTATAGGAAAAGGTAAGTTAGTAGTAATAATAAAGATTTATTTAAATATTATTCATTAAAAAAAAGTTAAATGATGATGATTTGAATTTAAGAGAAAAAAGAAGAGTCTAGATGTGAGTACTCTGTGTATAAATATTTTATAAACGTAATAGGATTTATAGTATGAAATTGCCGTTTTATTGTAATAGGTGATTCGAATTGACATAGAACCTTCACGGTTTGAGATTTTTGAGTGAAACTTTTTTCACATGGTACCTATGTAGTTCTTCTTTTAAAAAATGTGCAACATTCGATTATCGATTTTTAGTTGTTTTTTTTATTCAGCTTAGACAAGAAAGAGGGATACTTCGACAATTCGAGTGATTTTTGAATACGAGTTCCAACGCGGTACTAACGCGGCAGAAACAGCTCGCAATATCAATGTTGCGTTTGGAGAGGGGACTACTTATGAACGCACAGTGCGATTTTGGTTTAAACGCTTTCATGATGGAAACTGATTTGAGGAGCAAACCACGTGGAAGACCACCCACACAGGTAAAAACAATGAATTGAAAGAGATGGTGGAAGCGGATCCGAGCCAAACTTCCCAGGAAGTAGCGGCATGGTTTAACGTTACCTTACCAACAATATTGAATCATTTGCGTCAAATCAATGAAATAAAAAAATATGGAAAATGAGTGCCTAATGATTTGACGGAACTGCAGAAAGTTCCAAAATTGCAAATTGTGTTGCCTTGTTGAATCGATACAAAAATGAAGGAATATTGGATTGAATTGTGACATGCGATGAAAAGTGGATTATTTACGTTAACTTTAAGCGAAAAATGCAATGGCTCACTCTAGGTCAAACGCCGAAACAGTGTCCAAAATCAAAGCTTATTAATAAAAATGGAAATGGTAACTGTATGGTGGTCTCAGCATGGTGTTATTCACTATAGCTTTCTCCGATCTGGTCAAGCAATACCTAATACAAGATGTCGGCTATGCCGAACTCCGAACAATGACAGCAAAACTAGCAGTGAAGCAGACCCGACTCGTGAATCGATCTTCACCATTATTGCTCCATGATAACGTGACATCATTCTGCACGAGAACCTGTTTTAACTCTACAGGAACTGCAATTAGAAACCATTCGTCACCCTCCGTATTCGCCAGACCTTGCTCCAACGGGCTACCATATGTTTCTTAATTCGGACAATTTTCTTCGTAACAAAAAAATTTCATCTCAGGAGGCAGTACAAAATGCTTTCACACAGTTTATCGAATCAAAATCACCATAGTTCTATCGCAAAGGCATAAATGACCTTCCTATTAGATGACAGCATTGTATAGATAATATTGGTAATTATTTCGATTAAATATATATGTTAAATTAAAAAAAAAATTCAATTATTCAGTACAAATCAGACTAAGCATAGTAATATAGTTTAATTATGATAGAAATTCACTTACAGGTAAGTTCGTTTAATCAATAAATAGACCCGAAATGTTTCAAACATTTTCGAAGCTAAAAGCTGTGTACACACTGTTATCTACTTTTTGGAGTAAAACATACATTGTGCAGCTGAAGTGGAAGTCGGAAGCTTCTCAACGATTAATAATTCCAAGTACATACGTCGCTCTCGGGTATTGAGTTCCTCTTACTACAAATACGTATTATTCATGTTGTTTCCACGATCTATTCGTATGCCTTTTATAAATTATAAAAGTAAATGAATGTAAAATGCGTGTAATTGTATTATTTATAATTTATTTATTATGATGATTTCTAATCTTATGATTCGATTTGCAACGCAAGTGTTTCACATTTAAATAACTAAAAATAATATTGAAACACTTACACAAATTATCTTGACCCAAACTGGCATAGTCTGTAACTATGGGTGCAAGACATCGATATATTTAATACGATATACTTACTTAAACATAATATATAAATACAAATAAACATCCATGACTTGGAAACAAACATTCATATTCATCATATAAATTATTGCACCTACCGGGATTCGAACCCGGGACCTCTAGCTCAGTAGGCAGGGTCACTTACCACTGGGCTATAGGGATATATATATATTTTTAAAGGATTAAAATGCGTCTAATTGTAATTGTATTTTTTTACATTAGGTATTTGTATTAAAGTTACACGTATTTTTTGTAATTTATTTATTCACCCCGACGTTTCCTGACCTTTGCAGAACACGTTGTCAGCGGGACAGTATAACTTAAATTCTAAAACAATATATAAGAAATAATTATGAATATTAAGGGCATATAAAGCCGATACTGAAAGCAATAATGATAAATACATTATCATCGCATTTTCAGACGGCCATTCCACAGTATGTCCGTCCCATTGTCTGTCAGCAGGCTGCATCTCATAAACCACAAGGAAAGCTTTGGAAAATTTTGATATAGGATGTTACTGTAACCGTTTTTGATTGACAGGTCGTAAACAGTCTTAACTAGCATAGCACACACAGATAAATCAAAATTGGTGACGCATTGTCGGGCTGTCAAGTCGTCTATACGTTAGTATATTCTAAGTGTATTGTAAATATTATGTAGTGGTTAGTAAACATAATATATTAAATCGAACTGTTCTATAGCAACTGTAAGCCAACTTTTTCTTTCATTAAGTTCAAAAAGGACTTTATCAAGATGAACATGAGATTGTGGGCGGCGGTGATCACTTAACACCAGGTGACCCGTACGCTCGTTTGTCCTCCTATTCCATAAAAAAAAAACTTTAACATTTCTATGAACATATCAACTACTTAACCACAAAGTTTTGATGGAAGTAGTCAACAATTCCGATACTTGATATTTCAGAAGCAATCGTATCGTAGTTCGCTTGCTTTCAAGGTAAGTAATAAATTTTTAAGAGTTTCAAAAGATATAGTTTGAAGGAAATTGAGGGAATATTGAAAACGGGGAAGTAATGGAACAAGGCGTCACCAGATCGTCGCAATCGGAGCGATTTCGCCGTGAAACTTCACTAGAAATTCATGTATGTTTCTTGTGAATTCTCTATAAATTTATGGTTTATGACGTCATCAAAATGTGTTTACAATACGAGGATTGAATGATGCCAATGCTTTGTAGTTTATTTGTTGCTATTTACTATCAAAACGACTAGGAACTACGATTGCCTTCAGCAATTACTTATGTTACAATTATGTAATATTAATATAATTGTAATGTCGCAAGAGAATGTAGGCGACGTTGATCACTTAACATCAGGTGATCCGAACGCGTGTTTGTCCTCTCTTCTATAAAAAAAATATTGAACTAGTGCAAAAAAAGCATTGTGTGGTTTTATGAAACCACGGTAAAAGTGAAACTTTTATTCACATTATAGACATTTAACTAAAAGTTTTTGGAATAATATTCCATTAAGAGTAGGAAAATCGCTTTATCAATCTTAATTTTATACTTGGAAAATTGGAATGATAATGGGAAATAATAAAAGTAGACTAAGTCTCCAACTAATACTTTTATTGAAGTCTGTGTCTTAGAGAGTACGACAGTCGACCGTCACGCGACATGCAACACACAGACGAAAAAGTTTGAGACGATGTAATAAGAGTTTCATTTTAAAAAATACAGGCAGAGATTCTACCGTTTTTTCTTCGTTTTTTTAAAGTAGTAATAGGTAATAAAAGTAATTTAATTTAAAATCCGAATTGATAAGTTTTGGAAAATAAATAAATATTAATGAATAATTTTGATTTTATTATGATTATAGAATATTTTTATAACTGTATTGCAACTGCTTTGAATCAGTTAACTTAGTAATTACTTCCATATACGTGTAAAGTATTTGAGAACAAAGTCATTTGTTATGGTGCTGGCATAGAGACGAGAATAAATTTATACCACACTTTAAAAAAACTTTACAATCGTTTTATCAGAACTTACATCACTGTACTCTCATCAATAGCAAAACTTTGGGTATATTTTCTTAGGCGCAGTTGGCTTTTTTATGAAGACTATTCAAATTAACCACTAACCTAAGCATCCACGTATTAGGAAGCGCCAAGACGGATTATGCTATATAGATAAAATGCTGACCCACAAACAGATTTGCCATATAAATCAGGTACGCCGCGCCCGCTCATTGTATGAATTGTCATATGTAATTAAAGGAATAATTGTTTGAATTATTAATATTGCAAACATATAGGTATTTCTAAGAAAAAAAAAATAGGCTCCGGACACGGACGAGTAAAAAAAGAAGGACTCCACGCCGTGATATGATCAAGTGAAGCACCGTTATGCTAGTGTGTGTGCGGTTACAGGTGATACTAGTTACACAATTTTTTCTCTCTTTAATAATGATATATGGCCACAAATACATATAAAGTACCGTTTTTACACTTTTTATTGAGCCGCAAAATGATCTGTCACACGACGATGACAATTCTCATAATGGCCGCCTATCGGCCTGTTGTAGTGTAAGTGTGTGCGTGAGGCTATGTATTTACACGTTAATTGGCTTGTTTTGGTGCTACACTGTTATGTGACACGGAGTCGTTATATTTTACTAGTCCGTGGCTCCGGATAAGTAATCACAAACATAATATCAGATATCATCAACATTCTCCGAAACACGCTGTATCTTATGGTATAAGTAATATTCCGGTCGGTTCAGTAGTTTTCACAGTATAACCGAAGGAAAAGCCGGCTCTGCGTCTATTAGTAAAGATATATAATATTATAGTAGCAAAGAAATATACTTTTATTGGACAGGTGAAACGTCCTTTTCTATTTCCGGAAAGGATCTGTTGAGACATTTTACCGTCTAAATATAAGTAGTGTTTACTACAAAATCTTTTTCAAACAAACACACCCAGAGAGTTTCGAAGTCCTAACGAGGGAGTAGTGCTTGTAAATCACGGAAATTTCTTCTTATTGAATTTTATTTTGCTCGTGAACGGAAATAATCTTTTTGTTCTAAATGAACGCGTCCGGACAATTGTAACTTGTACGATGTTGTGTTCGATGTTAAATATTTTTTAGAATTACTTTTCAATTTTTATTTATTTAAAACGGCTTTTTTATGTAGCAGTGATACCATGCTCGTCATCGCAAGGCAAGCCCCTCGCCCTGTCGAACCGCGCACTACCAGCGCAAATCCGCAGTATGAGACGGGAAATTATCGCGAACCCACTACATTCACCCTGATGAAGCACTTCCGAATGGTTCGAAACTAGTCGGCACCTACACCGATAAACTGTGAGTAAACCCGTTTTAAATCTTTAATTTCTTTTGTGCGTCTGTTGTCTGTTCTCCTCCTAAACGGCTGGACCGATTTTAATGAAACTTTCTGTATGTCTTCAGGTGGATTCGAGAATGGTTTAGATTCACAATTGAACTACCTCCTAAGCGGCTGGACCGATTTTAATGATTTCTTTGTGTGTTCCAGTGAATTTGAGATTGGTTTAGATTCTCAATTCCGTCCATATAATATAATTCTCCTGCTCAAGGCGAATGGCAGGTTTCAGTGGAAGTCTGGTACACCAAAAAAAGTCGTGTTGAAACATGAAATATTTATATTTAATAGATCATGGTATAAGAATATGTGGCATTAATTTTCTTTTTTTTTATAAAGTTGGGAGTCATAAGTTAATTTTGTTTTTTTAAGAAGTTTTGGCTTATGTTACGACCCCTTTTGCTTGACTGTTAGAGATCTACACAAATAATTGAAACAAAATCATTCTAATATACACACGTACATACATAATATGTATATGTATATATATATATATATATATACGCGTCGAATTGAGAACCTCCTCCTTTTTTTTTCCGCGCTTAGTTTCCGTAACAAAAAAACTAATACAGAGAGTCCCCTTTCTTGAATGAGCATTCAATGTTAAAAATGACACACCGGCGAAAACTACATTTGGCTTGCCTTCTATTTGGTGTGTTAAAATTCGAGAAGCCAAAATACCTTTATGACAAACTATCAAGAACGGCTAGTCTTAGGTCCTGTGGGTCACAGCAATGTTCTGTTCAGATGATCATTGAGAAACATCGATCGGCGTCATTTAGGGGTAGCTTTCGTTACTCGGCATCCATATGTTGGAATAACATCCCGCCGCCCATTAGAAAATTAAAAAGTCTGCCTTTATTTAAAACGAAATTACGACAATTTCTTCTACAAGAGCAAAGAGCGCAAGAAAGCTTGGCTCAAGATTGAGTATATTATAGGTTAGGTTCAGGTTTGGTCTTAATATATTTATTAATTTGTGAATTGATTTGCATCCGAACTAGGTAGTTATTTGTAATTATAGTAGTTTCTTATATTTAGTAGGTATTTTCTGTCTGGTGCTGGGTGGTCCTACTTCATTTTACCTTGTTTTAAATTGTAATAATATTCTAATAATTCTAATATGTTGTAGTAATGTTTTAAATTCAAAGTTTTTCCCATTGCTTGTGTTTAGTTTAATATTCGTATTAAATTTGTATATTTATAGCGTATAAGTGTTGGGACAGTTACAAAGTCACAATGGCTCAAGCGGAAGATCGGCGCTGAGCATGCATAATATGTGTGCCAGCATATGCCGAGCTTGATATTTGCGGCTAAGGTTCCTATTCTTTTAATAAGTATGGAGTGTTTTATTGTTTAATTTCAAAATAATTTAATTTAAGAATTGTTTATATTTTTTGTGTGTTTATTAGCTGCAAATAAAATATTTTATTATTATTTTTTGAAGTCTGTTAAATACTACCTACAGCTCAACTAGCAACAGCGGTTTTCTTCGTGTAAAACCACAATTTTCTCATGTTCTAGGATACGTTAGAACTCCCACCAGGCAGTCTACCACTACTACATAATATACTACTTCTATATTTTGAATAACAAAAACAGCTTTTTCATTAAATGGTCTTTATTGAGACAGATCATATCTACATGTAGTATATAAACGTATAGATAGTGGCGCCTTTTCAATCAAATACACTCTTAAAATAACGTCATCCAAGAAGTTAGCTGGTCGCGTCACTCCCTCATTGCGAGTATAGCCCAGGTAGCAGATGATACTAAAATGCAGTTGCAATAATAACTTATTATTGCTTTTCTGCCACGATTTCCTCGTTCAGTTACAATAAAAACAAAGTATGTTTTTCCTAAAGAGTGGCGAGACTTTATTTTTGGCATGAAGCAGCATTGGATTTATTCCTTGCAATCCTGGTATTTGGTCACGGCGCACTTCTAATATGTAAATACCGTGAAACCTGAAATGTTCACCGACATATGAACGCGCCTGCTCTATTTGATAGGTGCCACAAGCAAAACGAATCAAGTCGGCCATTGTTTGAAGCAAATAATTGGAACTCTTCTGAGTGTATAAGTATGTTGCGTCTGCGATTGTAATGGCTGGTTTTTGCTCTGACGGAAGATCAGGGTCCCCAAGAGTACCATCTGCAACAATTGAATTTTTTGCTGCCACTTGCTCTCTGCCAGACGCACGATCGGCATTTTTGCTGCAATAGTTCAGATTCGACTCCATAATCACAGCACAAAATAAGACGTATTAACATAACACAGCGTCCTTTTCGCAAAATCAAAACAACGTAATAAGCGTCCTTTCGCAAACTGTACAGTTTTTTGAACGAAGAAGCACAAACTCAACTCAACGTCGTTGGGAAAAGGAGTATAGCCAATATTTCAAGAAACATACAGTACACGACATAAAACAGCTAGTAAATAGTTTCACGTTTTTGCAAATGTGAAATTTAAATACCCTGATTTTCACTTTGACATGGCAGTTGTTCTTTTTTTGGCTTGCAAGATTTAAAACAATTGATGGGCATCACCGAAAAAGGTTGTAAAATAATTTAAATAATGGCGTTCCGTTTCTGTTTGTAAATTGAGTTTTATTTAATTATTTTGTTCTACCTACTTTAAAAAATTATTTGAAAAACTGAAAAAAGAGCCAGTTGCGAAATACTAAAGTTGGGAAAATATAAACCCAAAACATTCTTTTAATAGGGCGGTACACCAGATGCCGTTCTCATTTAAGACGTAAGTTTACAGGACAACGTCTGTCGGGTCCACTAGTATAATATAGAGTTAATAGTGTCTCACGAAAATTTTAATAATTTGATTCTTTTCACATATTTACAATACAGCTAGCAGGATTGCTAACTTATTTGAGGTTGTTAAAAGTTTCTCTACCTTGTATACCTTTTGTTTAATTTGTAAAATACGTCCAATTATTTTTCATAGCATTTGCGAATTTTCCATAAAATACTGAGATAGAAAATTTTATATTCCTTAGTATAATTATTAGGAATAAGCGTGCATCTGAGAATTTTGCAGATTATTTTCTACAAACTATTTACGAGGCAAAAAAGGCAACTCGCTGGAAAAGAAAGGATAAATAGAACTGCGACTTAGCAGACGTTATTGTCGATTGGCGTGGTGAAAGCAAAAGGAAGTCCCTTGCCTTCGTGCCACTTGTTATAAATTCTACTCAGTAAGAAATGCGATCTCAGACAAAGTGGGCGATGCTCTGATATTTTCTGTTTAAAACGTAATTGGAAGCTATTCTATTAAGCAAAAGAAACGAGAATATACTTGAGAGAACTCTTATTATAATTTATATTTTTTATTGTTCTAAGTCATTGGAATAATTATATACGATTTAAAGGCTTACTAAAGATTAAAGGGTTTTTACGAACGTATGTTTACGAAGCTATATATAAATGCAATTGAGAAAATATATGCTAGAATAATTAATATATTATGCACGGAAACCCAAATTTGCAGTAAATTTGTGACTAAGCAGTTCCTTCGAGGCAGTTTGCAGGCACGAGGCAAAGCCGTGGTCCTTAGTAGATCCATAAAATGATATTGCACCTTGTGCTGGGTTATACAAAAATAGCAAAATGATAAATTCTTAAAAATTTACACAAAGAAAAAAAAAAGTCTATAGAGTGGTATAATTTGCATTTACTTATGTAAAGCCTACCTCATAGTTTATATATAAATTGTAATTGATTAGATTTATTTCATATATTTTTTCTTCCCCCTAAACCAGGCTAGAATCAGATTTTGTAATCGCATTATTTATGCGAAATATATTCATCAGATTGCCTAAACTGCCTAGTTTTTGCACTTTCCAAACCACTTACCACGGATATGCATTATAGACAAGGAGGTAACGAGAAAGTTTCAGATAAAACTCTCAAAATTTCGCTGAAATAAAATCGGAAAATAGCTTTATTTTTTCCAAAATCAGCAATAAAACTTCGATGACATAATGTTGGCTTTAATCCAGTTAGGTTATCTCATCTGATGTGTAAGCAATAAGTTTTCAAATATTTCATAGTCTTGAATTTGTAACAATTGTGAAATATATTTTTCACCAATTATAATGTTCTAGTATCTTCCACTAGCTACGATGCCTTTCAACAAAAACGCAATAAATTATGATGTTTGATTTACACTTATTGGTAATTAATTATGAGGTATAATTTTCGAATCCTCGCTTTTGGAGCTGTTGTCATATTATTTCGTTTTCGTTACTCAATACGTAAATTAAGTTTGTGCGTTCTCATGTTGTCGTGATTTTCTCCGATCCGTTTAACGTAAGTCGGTAATTTAATCTATAACGAATCTAAACACACATTTTCTACCAATCATCACTTTATTATTATTTTCATCATATTCGAAAAGTCTTATGGTTACTAAAATTAGAGCCGCTTAATTTCAAATCCCTATCAAATGTCAAATCAAAAAGGACTGGCAATAACATAATCGTCTTGTCCACTTGAAGTCACATTGCTAATTTAACCTCTGGTTTCCATGGTAAGGGAGTTCACCGCTGCCATCCCATACCAAAAGTGCCAAAGGCAACTAGTGAAGTGTTCACTTCAACAAGCAATTTAACAGACACAAAACATATCTTTGTCTCCGAGTTGTGAAGGTTTTTGCTCAATGTAATTTATTGAATTTCTCGAAACATTTATTCCAAACATAGCAAAACTTTCGGACGACTCCATTTCTCCTGTTTTATAAAACTTAAATGTGATCACTTCGGTCTTGTATAAAGGTAGCTTGGCGAGACTTTGACAATATTATCTTGGTAGTGTTTTACGAGTTACGGCTTTATTAAAATTTGCTTTCAGAGGATCGACTAAACAAATCTACTTGAAAGTCTGCTCTAGAAACAATTTATTACAATTATATTTTCTTTGTTTATTGTTCAGAGATCTATTATCAAATTCAAGGGAAGTAATCAGGAGACCTGTTTTACCTGAATTCTGCCACCGAATTTTAACATCGCACCAAAAAATTATTAAACAACACTATTTCCTTGAAACATTGATATATTAATTTCTGTTTTTTTTTTTAAACACAGTGCAATTTATTTTAAATCTATGTCTAACGCGGACGAAAGGCAGGCCATTGTAACGGCGTTGAGCACTTTTCTTATGATGAGTATAAAATGTTAAACTCGCGTCAGGACACAGTCATGATCTGATCGAAAATTTGTAATTCTAATGATAGTTCAGCAATTTCAACTTAATGATCATTCGGTCATTGGACCAGTGGTTGAATCATTGTGATTGCGAAGCCGAAACACCGCGAGGTCGAGGGATTGAATCTCAGCCGTGCAATATTTTTACAGTATACTATGAAAGAAAGTTGATTTTAATAAAAGAAACTTTTAAATGTAAAATAATTGTAATAGTTCTGATGTATTAAATTTTTTATGTTGTATAAATTGTCATTTTTGTGTACGATAGCGCAATAAATGAATATTGTATTTAACCACATAAATGCTAGTACTTTTAAACTGATAAATAAAATAATTCGTGAGAATTTTTTTCCCTGACCATTCCAAAATAATATTCAAAAATGCACAACTTGAATATTAATTCAAGTTTTCACTTCTGCCGGCGCTCCCGGAGTGCAACCCGTATTTTTTATTCCAACAATCTTAGTACTCTTACGGGCGACGGTCGGTATTGAATTGCTTACCAATGTCATTACTATTTAATAACTTATTTATTACCTATTTTATCCACAGTTATTAATACTATTTTCTGACTGGAACAATTGTAAGAAACTTTACAGAAGAAACAGAAATAATAGATAGTAAATATAAAAAAAATATTTGATATTTAATAATTAAAAATATATCATGTAATGCTAATTAATACGGATCTATTGATCTAAGGTTAGTAATTACTTCCAAATTTAATAAGGAACGCATCTTCAAAACTATTGGGTAGGTATTTTATCCCCAAAAAGTAATTTTCTAAAACGTTGGAAAGTAAAACTAAAGAAAAACCCGGGTCATCCATCGTCTATACTCCGAGATCTCCACTTGTAATCTTGATAGTGAGTTGCGGTTTGGGTTAGATTAATTGGAGCCAGATACGACTCGAAGGTTTTTCAAATTCATGTACAAACATTTATCATTGGCTTCCCGAGACCGTATTTGCGGAATGTATTTGATTAGTTTCGTTTAACAAATTATACTCATAAAATGTATTCTATGAAACTTTAGTTTTGAAGTGAAAGTTCCTTGCGCGTATGGGGGTAAAGTTTTAAGATGATGAAACGCAATAATAATAATATCAGTCAAATCAAAATCAGTTATTCACGTAGGTCACGGAAATGACACTTATGAATGTCAAAAAAAATATTTTTCTTTTTGAATCTACCGCTACTTCGTAAAGGGTTGAGCTAATGAGAAGAAGTAGCAAGAAACTCATTGCCACTCTTTTATATAAAAATTTACATTTACATCGATTTACAAATCATTTCAATTACAATATAATACGTTGAATTTGTATAATACGTTAAATGATGCAACAAACACACTCAAACGTCAAATAGTCAATGTCTTACACGAGTAAGTCAAAAAAGTAAATGTAAATTAATACAAAAGTTATTGAGTACAGTAGCTGCATCATCCACATACACCATAAATAAATAAAGGAATTCTGTGAGCATTTTATAAGCGATTCTAAATAAATAAATATGTATATATCCATACATATATATACACACAATAACATTTAAGAATCTGAAACCGAGTCTCCGGCAACAGGATCATCCTGCCACCACAAGCAGCGCCCGTTCACGAGCATGACGCATGAGCCGGCCATCGCCTCCCTCAACGATATTTTAGGGAAGGGGACGACCCGTCCCATATCGCCGTCCACTAAGTGACACGAAAATGTGGGACGTTTTTGTCCAAGAAGAAGTGAGCAAGTGAGAGAGAGCGATAGAGAAAGGGAGATCGAGAAAAAATATTGGTTGATGTATTCGTTTAGTAGTTAAATATTAGAACTATAAATGGCAATTCTATCGTATATCGTCTTGTACTTCAGTAAAAGCAGATAGTTTTTATTTATTTACATTGTCATTATTATGTATACAGTGAGTTAAATTTATAAATAAACATTTTGTGATAAATTTGTAAATTATCCTATACTAAACAGTTGTTCAGAGTAAGTTAAATGTTATATATTTATTTATGTGTTGGAAATACTTTCTAATTTAAACGGAAAATTCTTCGGAATCGCGCGAAAAATTAAATATATAAATTTTTATAATAAGTATAACCGAAATATTATTTATTGCGTGTTCACAAGATGTCACAGATTTTCTTAAACAATTTAAAATGCTGTTTTACCTTTTTATGTGGTCCAGCGCTAATATTTTTTAAACAAAATATTATGAAGGATGTGAGTCTATATTTTTAAATGAATTTCCCTCGTACATAAATGACGAAGAGAAGTTCTATCATGCAAATCAGACGGACAGTAAAGATATTTTACAATATTTTTATAGGCTGCAAGAGTTGGCTACGAAAGCGAAAATTTCAGAAGATTTTAAACTTAGAACTCAATTTTTAAAATCCGTTGTACCTTTTTACAAAAACAATTTACTTACTTCGATTATGAATGATAAAGTTGATCCTTCATTTAAAATTTGCTTATGACAAAACGATATTTAATCAACAGATAAGCCAGTTTTCTGGGACAAATACACTATTTGTGGCTGGCAATTCTACATCACCGACATACGTCATATCTCCTCTGAGGGATTATAGATGGGCTATACCTACCACCTTCGACACAGGATCAAGCTCGTGTGCCACTCACAAGAGGAAGACAAAAATCAGTTTACAAGGAGAATGAAGAAGGTACTGAAGCCAAGATAATAAGTAGCAATGCGAAAAGCTGTTTGAAATTTATCGAGAGATATTTCAATCGATCGTCATCATCAGCGGCAGCCGGAAGATGTCCACTGCTGGATAGAGGCCTCCCCCAAAGATTTCCACGACCATCAGTACGCTGCCCTCATCCAATCGGTCCATCTTGTGGGTGGCCTACCAATACTACGTCTACCGGTACGTGGTCGCCATTCGAGGACTTTATTTTCCATCGAACTATGTGCCCTGCCCACTGCCAATTCAGTTTCTCAATCATTTGGGCTCTGTCTATGTTTCAATCGATATATTTTGTTGAAGAAAAAGTGAAGTTAGAGGTGATTAGGAGATGAAGAAGAAATTGGAGTAGTTCGACTTGGTGCCTATGATTTGGTCGTTGAGAGAACGAGACGACTCCGCTCTCCATATGCCTGTCAGTAGGTTGTATCTTATAAACCACAAATAATGTACCTTCACCTAAGATGGCCGCATAAAATTTCAAAATGGCGTCCATGCAATTTATAAAATGTACCTTACAATGAGTTCCTACTTTCATGGTATAATTTTTAGACATTATTTTTAATTTTATGTTATGGAGCGGAGACCTGGACACTGAAAAAGGCCGACAGAGACTGAATAGACGCCTTTGAAATGTGGTGCTGAAGAAAAATGCTACAGATTCCATAGACCGCCTATCGCACCAACGTGTCTATTCTAAGAGAGCTTAACGTCAAAACTAGACTTTTCACAATATGCCTTCGTAGGATGCTGGAATTCTTCGGACATATTGCTCGTAAAGAGGGTTTTAATCTTGAACAGCTGATGGTGACAGGCAAGGTAGATGGCAAACGTCCCAGAGGACGCAGTCCCACGAGATGGTCGGACCAAATACGATCTTCTCTGAACATCAACTTCCATAATGCCCTTCATAAAGCTAAGGATCGAAGCAGATGGAGGGGAATCGTACGGGAGAAACTGATGAAGCGGGGTGTCACGACCCTCAGTAATGAGGAAAACGACGCGAAGAGGAGGATTTTAATTATACTTTCTCATCAATGTGTTCAGTTCCAAATGGTAATTTATTAACTAGTTATTTATATTTTCAGAAACTTTTACACTCTAATCAGATAGAGATACGATAGATCTAATCAGATCTATCGTATTACATCAACCAAAAGGGGTCTAGAGAATTATTTGCGTCGTGACCAGTTTCAGTTGGTCGAAATTTATTCCTCTCACAAACTCGAGCGTGCTGATTCAATATTGACACAGGCTGAAGGCAGTATCTAGAGTATTCCCTATTCCCTTGTGTTCTTTATAGAATCTAACTTCAAAGATATTGTTAATTTTTAAAACGTGACTTTAGGAAGAGCTTTATAGATTTTTGAAGTGTAAAATTCTATAGCCGCGTTGGGCACTTTTTGATAGGATAAAATCTTATAGGTTCGCGTCACTGACATGCTAATGATTGGCGAACGCGATAATTAAATCATTAAAAAATAAATACAAACACATTATAATATTAAAGACACTTTTCGGATTGGTGAAAGCTCGTGAGTTCGCGTCACCAGAATACTTATAGCAGTATATCTGTATCTATACAGCTGACGTATTGGGCAAGATTATGGTTGTGTATGTTATACGTGAAATTGAATCGAATAAGTGAAAAAATATAGGTGCAGGTGCATTGTTGAAATAGTGTTTTTGTTTGATTATTATATTATTAATATACAAATGATTTAAGTTTTCTTTAGTCTTAATTCCGCCAATATTTGTTTTTACAACAATTCGACACGTGACACATCTGTGACAAAATCTCCAGTGGCACGAGACTGCTCCAGTCTGATGAATTAAATGAAATTAGTGATGTTTTCGCTCTCACACGCTTTGATCGTCTATATGCTAGTATATTGTAAGTCTATGACTTTTTGTATATCTGTCTCAAGCAGAGGTAGAAAGAAGGCCACCTGGGTCATATTCATTGTTATAATGTACGATTTATAACGAGGAACTCATCAGGTTCAAAGGAAGTTCCCTTATGCCATTACTTGTCGTTAGAAACTTTATTCCAAAAGTTTAATTGATTATCATTACATAAACATACATTATTTACCAGTGGGAGGCTCCTTTGGACAGGAAGCCGGCTAGATTATGGGTACCACAACGGCGCCTATTTCTGCCATGAAGCCATAAGGTATAAACATTACTGTCTTTCGGTCTGAAGGGCACCGTAGCCAGTGAAATTACTGGGCAAATGAGACTTAACATCTTATGTTTCAAGGTGACGAGCGCAATTGTAGAGCCGCTCAGAATTTTTGGGTTTTTCAAGAATTCTGAGCGACACTACATTGTAATAATAGGTAGGGCGCATCAATTACCATCAGCTGAACGTCTGCTCGTCTTGTCATAAAAAAATATAAAATATTAACATTAGGATCCGTGATTAAAACCAAAGACAATTTCAAAATGCTCAATTTGGTGTATTAACGAAGACATAAACGCGGAGCTAATATTAATGGAAAGCAATTGAGGAAAGTAGGAATTCAACAAATTGATTAGTGCCGCCGTCGTATCTGATCGCCGGCGATGCGACGGAATGGATACGATCTGTCAAAGTCAACGATAATCCGCTCTTAATGAGTTCAAAAGCTGCAATTGTATAAGATGGCTTACGATCGGTGACCCGTTTGAGAGCCGACCCTTCAATGAAGTTTATACCGTAATAATTATATTATTTAGCTTGTGGCCCGCTCATGCGAGTGACTTGAAATCGTCAGTAATTACACAAAATTATATTTATTATTCAAACAAAACAAATCTTATAACTATATTTCACAATACTACGACTACATAAAATTAAAACTATCATTACGTGGAAGTGTACCAAGAATACTGGCAGCATTACCGCGTTGGATAGCAAGGTTGATCCGAAAAATATATGAAATAAGTACAGAACTTTAAAATGGTCTTCTTACTCCTTCTCTCACTAGGATAGACTGGTTGACATAAGTGATAAGGCCTTCGAAACCGTACTGACCATTGATACTTGAATAAAAGTATTCTTTTATTGTGGTATTAACCTATATAGTATTTTTTAATGGAAGGGGAGGACAAACAAGCGTTATCTGGCGTTCAGTGATCATCTCCGCCCATATTCTCTTGTAACACCAGAGGAATCATAGTAGCGTTGCCAGCCTTTAAGGAAGGTGTACGCGCTTTTTTCGAAGGTACCCATGTCGTATCGTCCCGGAAACACAGCACAAGGCAGCTTATTCCACAGCTATGTAGTACTAGGACGAAAGCTTTTTTTATGGAATAGGCGGACAATCGAGCGTACGGGTCACCTGTTGTTAAGTGATCAGCGCCGCCCACAATCTCTTGCAACACCAGAGGAATCACAGGAGCGTTGCCGCTCTTTAAGGAAGATGTACGCGCTTTTTTTGAAGGTACCCATGTCGTATTGTCCCGGAAACACCGCACAAGGAAGCTCATTCCACAGCTTTGTAGTACGTGGAAGAAAGCTCCTTGAAAACCGCACTGTGGAGGACCGCCACACATCCAGATGGTGAGGATGATATCCTAACTTGTGGCGTGTAGTGCGAAGGTGGAATTCGGCGGCAGGAATCAGGTTAAACAGCTCTTCGGAACACTCCCCGTGATAAATGCGGTAGAAGACACACAATGAAGCGACGTCTCTACGCAACGCCAAGTGATCCTGCCGATCACAGAGCACTGGGTCCCCGACAATTCGAGCTGCTCTGCGTTGCACGCGGTCAAATGGATCAAGCTGATACTGGGGTGCGCCAGACCAGAGATGACAGCAATACTCCATGTGTGGCCAGACCTGCGCTTTGTAGTGCGCTAGTATGTGGGCCGGCTTGAAGTATTGCCGTGCTCTATTTATGACGCCCAGTTTCCTTGAAGCCAATTTGGCTTTGCCTTCCAGATGACCACGAAATTGGCAATCGCTCGAAATTTCGAGACCCAGTATTCCGATACTAGGCGAGGCTTTGAGGGAAATGTCGAAGAGCGGTGATACGACAAATGGGGTTGTTTTAGTGGTAAACGCGCAAACTTGAGTCTTCTAGGGGTTAAATTGGACAAGGTTAAATTTTCCCCATTCCGCGACCTTCTCAAGAGAGGACTCGATAGAAGACACAAGTTTCTCCCGGCACTGGTCGACGATTTCCCTAGAGAGACCTGCATGGCCCGTGTATACGGCATCACCAGTGCTGTCGTCTGCATAGCAATGAATGTTGGAGGTGTCCAACAGCATGCAGAAGAAACAGCGTGGGAGACAGCACACAGCTTTGGGGCACTCCAGCATTCACGGGCTTCGGGTTCGAGCAATATCCGTCGACAACGACCTGTATGCTGCGCCCAGTGAGGAATCTGGAGGTCCACTTGCACAAGCTCGGGAGCCCAAATGATGGAAGTTTGGAGAGGAGCGCCTTGTGCCATACACGATCAAAGGCCTTCCTATACCCAGGCTAACTGCCAGGCCTTCCCCCTTGCTTTCAATAGCCGCAGCCCATCTATGTGTTAGGTATAGCAGAAGATCACCTGCTGACCGACCATGGCGAAACCCGTATTGTCGGTCGTTGATCAACTGGTGACCCTCTAGGTATACCAAGAGCTGACGGCTAATTATGCTCTCCATGATTTTGGAGAGCAGGGAGGTTATAGCAATAGGCCTGTAGTTTGCCGGATCCGAACTGTCTCCTTTTTTTTGGATCGGATGGACAAGGGCTAACTTCCATGAGTCAGGGACTACGCCTTTAGAATAAGAGTGCCGGAATAAACGCGTTAGCACCGGCGTCAACTCAGGGGCACACGTTCTAAGCACGATTGGAGAAATGCCATCCGGCCCGCTTGACTTCCTGACGTCCAACGAAAACAGAGCTCGCCTACCAGTTTTCTGTCTGAACTGTACTTCAGACATAGAGCTCTGACAACGCGGGATGGTCGGCGGTGCTTTTCCGTTGTCGTCAAGAGTCGAGTTGGAGGCGACAAGAGCGCACAAGAGATCAGCATTCTCTTTTGCCGTATGGGCCAGGCTGTCATTCCTCATGTGCAACGGCGGCATGGACGGCTGGCTGAAGTTACCAAGAGCAGCTTTCGGCAACGACCAGAACTTCCGTGTTGCGGTCGGGTAACTGAAAAGCTGCTCGCCGATTTTGACGGCGTGTTTTGACTTTGCACGGGTGATTTGCCGCTTAAAAAATCTGGAGGCACGGTTGTATTTCCTCTTAAGAACTGTGCAATTCGGATCCTTTGTGTCCAGCGCCGCAACCCAAGCTCGATACGCCTGTTTTTTGCAGTCAGATGCTGCTTTAACTGACGGATTGAACCAGGGCTGTGACCTGCCACCGATTGGTACTACAGAGTTCGGTAAAAAATTATCCATACCCTGTAGTATCGGCTACTGCAACGGCGCAGGCACCAGGATCATCCGAAGGTAAACAAACCCTGCCCCAAGGGTGGGATGCAAAAAAGGAACGCATCCTATCCCAATCTGCTAACTTGTAGTGCCAAACGTGGCGGGTCATGCGCGTGGTGGTCTGCGACGTTGGCTTCGGATAGGCATTACACTCCTGACCAGGCAATGGTCGGACGTTCCGAGAGGGGCGTCGACAAATACCTGGTAACCATCGGGATGTGTAGTCAGCAGACGATCCAATAAGGATGGCATGTGGCTATCCACATACGGGAGCCGCGTTGGCGACTCAACCAATTGGGACAGACCATACGCCAATGCAAAATTATGCACATATCACCCTGCGTAGTCTGTGGTACGTGATCTAAGCCATTCGGCATTGTGCTCGTTGAAATCACCCAAGACTACGATTTTAGCGGAGGGGATCTGTGCAAGCACGTCGTCAATTGCCGCTTGAACGCAGCCCATGAGATGATCGGTTTCTGCGTTACCACTATGGCACCTGTAGACACACGCATAGATGCGGACGCGGTCCTCTTAATCTACGCGGAGCCAGAGAGTGGACAGGTCCCTACCCTCAAAATTGCCGAGATACATACATACCCATAAAATTGTGCTCAATTTTGTACCCGGGGTACGTTAGATATGACGTATCGCTAGGTCGAGATATCTGCGTCTCCGTAAGGAAACACAAGGCCGGCTGCGCCGTTTCAAGGTGGTGGTGGACGGCGTTTAAATTGGAGTGAATTCCCCTGATATTCCAAAAGTCCACGTTGAGTGTGGAGCGGGGTGCCGTGGTGTTACTGCCTCGTTTGTCCTTGGTCATGCGCAGTTCTGTGCCCTCCCCAGAATATACGAAATACGAAGGGCAGCCCGAGCTAGAGTGCTCGGGGAGGGATTCTCCTACTCTGCTAGAGCCGGTACCCTCCTGGGGTAAAATCTTTTTTAAGATCCGCTGTCATATTCTTTAATGGCCATCGGTCCTCGACACTAACCTATGCGAAACATAGCGGCACTAGGCCGCTACTTCACGCCGGTATTCTGTGCGAGTGTGGTAATTAACCCGGACGAGTCTGGCTCGATTGTGCTGACGTCAAAAGACGGCAGCGTGACTTTTCCACTTCTAAAAAGCCCTTAGTCGCCTCTTACGACACCCATGGGCCTGGGACTCCCCTATTCTTTTAATAAAAAAACAACCGACCTTTTAATTTAACATTTAATATGCCATTTTGTTCGATGACTTTTTGTCATCTTGTCGAACACGTATTTTCTCAAATCTCAACATATATATTATGTCACATGAGGTCGCGTAGTAATGCTCCGGTATCGTGTATTACACGTTCATACACCAACTGCGTAAAGAGTATGGCATTTTGTGGACTTCAAATCATTTATACGTGTCGAAAAAAATTGAGGTTGACTGTTAACCTTTATTCTGACCAATGCACGCACACTAACAAAAAGTAACATACAAATCGCGAGTGGAAGACGAAGCTCATCACGCACTCTAGAGTACAAAAGGCTCCATCAAAATTTAAACTGAACTTACGAAATATTTACTGTACTGCAATAACATTAGGTTTTTTGTTATATTGTTATTAATATTTGTTAATTACACTTGTATAAAATCACTGTTTTGTGGGAGTATGTTATCTTAAGATTCTTGCTGTAAATGATTAATAGTAAAAATAAATAAATTCTCCCACCACTCTCACAAACTCATTTTCTCCCACGTTAAATCTTATGTGTCTGTCACTTTTTACTGTCGTTTTAAATCATTTTTAGACACCAAGAACGTGTGTTCTGTGTGTGTCTCATTCTCTCGCCGGCTGAATCCTACACATTTACCTGTTTGTGTCTCTTTCGTCTCGCTTTTTCGTTTCAGCGAGTTTCAAATCACAACCATTCTAAAGAAATTTCACTTTGAAAATGTGAAGAGTGTTTGTTATAAGCTGTACAGAATTTTTGTAAATAAAATAAATTGTTAAGTTTAATTTAATTGTTGTTGAAGTTGTAAGTCTTGTTTTTTATTTGTATTTTCTTTTATATTTATTTTGTTAGTAGTTGCATTTTGAAACACTGCTTATTAATGTTACATAGCGAATGATGTGTTCTCCTGTATTGTAAATGTAAAAACGATATAAAATCCACTCTTTTAAAATAATTAAATAGATTCCAGCTGATGGAATGACGCTAGTGGCTCGGGCACGGCGAAGGGCGCTGGTGTGGGACGCGACTTGCGTCGGCACTCTGGCTCCTTCTCATGTCCAAGTTACGCCAGTTGGTGCTGGGGCTGCTGCTTCAACTGCCGAAGACAATCGTCGCAAATATGTTGGTCTCAGTAAGTCATAAAGTCATCTTTGTGCCGTTTGTTGTCGCGACACTTGGCCCGTGGAGCCCAGAGGCGCGGAGAATGTTCAAAATACTATCTTCGCGCCTCAATAAGGCAAGCGCTGGCAGCTATTTTGGTCAACGGATCAGCCTTGCTAACCAACGCAGTAATGCCACGTAATGATAGTGTTCATTTTATGTAGTCATAGTATTGTAAATATAGTTATGACATTAGTTATGTTTAATAGAAATAAAGCGATTCCTGTTCAAATATTTTTATTGTGTTTTTTGATAAGTATTTTTAAAACGATGAGTATGTATGTCGATAAAACTATGAAGGCCATATAATTAAATAGTATCGACAATATGATAGCTATTTAGCTAGTCATTGCAATATTCAAGTTGAATTAAGTTTTGTTGATAACTAAAACAATATTCTGAGGTGCTGTGTGATGAATCTGTAATTTCTCGAATGCCCTCAACACAGCGGTGGAGTACTTACTTGACTTAAATAGCTCTCTTGTACATTGTATCAGATTTTATTCGCCTTACACGAGATCTCTACTGCTTTTGCAAAATAAGTAGCTGCATATTTATCTTCAATTTTTTTTATACGAGACGAGACAGTCAAATGACAAGATAATCATCTAATGGTTAGTGTTTTTTTTTATGAAAATATGGGACGAGTACGTTCAGTTGATGGTAATTGATACAGCCTGCCCATTACAATGAAGTGCCGCTCAGGATTCTTGAAATTCACAAATATTTATCGGCAATACAATTGCGCGTCACCTTGAGACAGAACATGTTAAGTCTCATTTGCCAAGTAATTTCACTAGCTACGGCAGCCTCCAGAACGAAACACAGTAATATTTACACATTACTGCTTCACAGCAGATTTAGGCGCCGTTGTTACCCATCATCTAGCCGGCATCCTGTGCAATGGAGCCTCCTACTGGTGATATACGTAGGCCAGTAAAATGCAGTGACTGAGGATTCTTGAAAACCCATAACATTGCATTGCAGCACCATGACTGCTAACACCACCTTGAGACTCACTCTAGTCGCCTGCTGAATGCAGAGCATAGTTTTGGTCCCTTACTAGTATACCGATCCCAGTTAGAACCAAGGTGCTCGACCACTTGATCAGAACATTTGTATTCAGGATTCGGCCACTGTAGTCGTTTCTCTAGTAGCTCTAAATAGTGATTTTCAGAAGTATAACACAAGAAATTACTTGTAACTAACTCTAGTAGACTTCATAAGATACAAAAAAAATATACACTTTCAAAATGACTACATATGAGGAAAGGCTATCCCACTTCAAGTTACTGAGCCTCTAGAGTCGTCGCAAATTGCAGGGTCTAACGACTTTATACAAAATATTCGATGGCACAATTTCTACTACCCTCTTCTCGGATATTCATCTAAGGGTTCCCAATCGGTCTTCAAGACATGATTAGCCTTTTATCATTCCGTTCTGCAATAATGTGTCTTTCCATAACCCTATCTATAGAATTTGTCGTCAATACAATGCACTACTACTTGAAATCAGTGAAGTACCTGACATCCACAGTTCATCTGTTTGTAAATGGAAATCTAGTTTATATAAATTCCTTAATTAGTTAAATTGAAAAAAAATCTTAATATTATTACCATAATTATTCGCTTCTATTTATCCAAATATATATTTTCTCTGTCTTTTTCTTTTATAATACTACATTACCTAAAGCTAGTCTTAAAATCGCTATTATTGTTGTATTTTCATAGTTATTAATTTATGCTAAACATGCTGAGTACACATCCTCGTGGAGTTGCAGCCTATCTTGTATTTAGCTGATTTTTTTTTTGTTTTATGTATGTATTTGTTGTAATTCTGTTGGGTGTACCTATTAAATAAATAATAAAGTCCCAGTCGCTGTTCAGGCATTATCTGTGAATAAATTTTAATGTTTTATAAAAAAAAATGGCTCTGTCGTAAATGCAACTACTCCACATCTAAATAACTAAGTGATAGGACAGTCTGGGACAACATTATGATTATTTTATACCAATAGCTTTTGTAATTATTGTATATTTAATTATAAAGAGCGCAAAAATAGAATGCTGGGAGAGTTTCTTGCGCCGTTACTTCTCTCTCAGAGCGCCATCTGTTTCCGAAGCGGTTGTAGTGTTTGAACTGATATCTAAAGAATTCTAAAGGAATCAATTTGGAAACATTGGCTTTATATGTTGCCCATTCAAATTAGCCCAAAATATTGGAATACTTTGCTAAATTTACAGCAAGTTAAAAATTTACAGGCACATAATATGTACCACTCTTATTTTGTAATATTGGTATAAGTATCTATAAAAATATTATTTTATCCTTCAATATGAACCAGACAAGGTGATCTCAGCGGATACTCCACAGGGAGTGCCGCTTGCGCCTCTCTCTCCCCAAGAGAAGGTCGCCTTCGATGAAGGCTTAGAGGGCACCTACCCAAAGCCAACTGCAGGTGGTGTTTAGTGGGTAGGCACCAAGGTTTTCACGTGAGTCCCACATAACCAACGCAGACTTAGGCTGCGTTGGTATGCATGAGCATTCACCACCTCCCTCCCGTCGTTATCCCGGAGGGTAGCCCTTTCCCTTTGTTTAGGCGCAATAAAAAAAAACCAGACAAGGCACGCACGATACAGCAAGAACTTAAAATAGTATATATATAATAGTTCTTTTAATAGGTGCCTAGACTTAGCATTCTTAATATCACAAATCAGATATATCCTACATCAATTATCAACCGGAAGACATAATAATTCGCACTGTTTAATATACAAAATATTTGATAATAATAAGGATCACTTAGAAATACGTTAGTTTTACTTTTAACTGCTTTCTTTGGCTTAGACTTTCACAATAGATTTTGACAAATTTATAAAAACAGTTGTATATTGTCTAGTTCTATATTAACAGTAACCAGATATTGAATGCAGCCAACGCAAGACTAAACATATACCCACAGACGTTATTACGATGCAAGAAAACAACCAAAGTCTGGCTCCATGGGCTGAATTTCCATGAGATCGAGAATTTTATAGAATAAAACATCTTAATAAATATATACAAATCATAATAACATATCTAAACACTATCACACCCTATTACACCTACACACACATTGTTAGAAGTAATACTTTTATTTTATTTTAATTTTAAACTCACTTTTGTATTTAGACAGCATTTTTATTTTATTTTATCTTATTTGACTCTGTAGGTAATTATGTCTGGTACCGAGAAGTCACTGACAGATAAAACACAGTTCATACTAGTTTAGCTGTCTTTGCTCCCTGAATTGTTTAAATAATTAATAGTATAATTTAGAAACATTTTTAACTTGTAAAACTATTATTAATTATTGTAATGTTTGGGAAATAAAGTTATTATGAAAAAGTATTAAAAAGTCTTTTGGGTCAGCTAGTTAACTAAACAAACACTACTAAAGTTAACAATAATTTTTCTATTTCAAATAAACGCTTCCAATCCAATTAAATGAATTAAAGCAGCTATAAAAACAGGTCCTTTGAAGGCAAATTGTTGGTAGCGAATCGGGAACTCAATCTGCATAAAAAATAACAAAGTTTCCATCTAGTTTATCCAGTTTTTCATGGCTATTATCAAGGGATTAATGAAATTGATTCTGAGAGAAACTTCACAATGAAATTGATAAAGGTAGTGAATGCTGAACGAGCTTAAGGCTTCTTAATGGAATTCATTAGTTATCAAATGAGATTTATTTTATTAAGGTAATCTTAATATATATAAATCCAGTATCCTGATGTTTGTTTCTAGTGAACTCCTAAACTAATGAACGAAATTTAATGTTGATGATAAATTTACGAAAAATCAATAACGCGCCAACCGATTTCGATGATTCTTTTTTTTATTGGAAAGCATATAGTTCAAAGATGGTTTGGTTAAGTTCTGATTAATCCATGAGAAAGTAACGGAACACTGTCTGTAATCAAATTGCAAAGTACTTACGTAAATTCCTGCATTGAAAAATTTAGTATATTTACACATATTTAGACAAATTGTTAGTTAGTGTAACTACTTCAAATTCACAAAAAATCATAAAATAAAAAAAAATTGACAAACCACCTTCAAAAACACTTTTCCAAAACAATAGATATAATGTGCACTAAAAATAATTGCGTATTTTTATACAATCTAATTCTAGTTACTTAAATTATTAAATTTTTCAATTTGCATAATAAGATTTTTGTTAATTTATATAATTTTCATCGTCGATAAGGAAGGAATTGCTGTTTATTTTAAATTTCAACCGTTATTTTTTCTTGCTCAATAAATATTCATCAAACATAGCGACAAGAACGATGAAAAAAAACGTGGTATTTTATTATATCGTGTATACTTACTACTTGTACTATATGAGTTTTTATAAGCATTTAAATTGAGGTTGTTTATAATCTTTACTCTACTCAAAAGTATTATGACATTTAGACTGGGTTGCATTAAGTAACTTTAACAATAACAAACATGTTAAAGTACCGGTTAGGCAAAATATATTTTGCACCGTTTGGCAATTTTTCAAAAAAGTTTCAAATAAATAGTTTAGTATTAAGTACACCTTCATTAAAGGCCGGCAACGCTCTTGTGATTCCTCTGGTGTTGCAAGAGAATGTGGGCGGCGGTGATCACTTAACACCAGGTGACCCGTACGCTTGTTTGTCCTGCTATTACATAAAAAAAAAAAGTTTCAATATTGATTTGAAATTTCACTTTTAATCATTAACTTTAACTATGTCAAGGAATACGATGGTGCAACACATACCGCATTCTATTTTAAAGTCATCATTACTGTTAACTTTAAATTTGTCTTAAACCTTAACTATAACAGCTAATATCACGCAACCCAGCCTTAAAAACGGAGCGTTAATTCAAGAATTTTAATGTTATTATGACAATATACAGACGTCTTAAAGCAAATCATACAGTTAAGTCATAACAAGTAACTACACACTACTAATAAAATTCCTCCATCAAAGCACAAATAATATAAATGTAAGGTATATTCCTATACTATTACTTCCTTTGATTGCGAGGGGAGATAATAAAAAAGATATCAAAGACAAAAATAAAGCAACATAAACACTGTATCAGGAAGCAATCGTCACTCCGACTTCCTCTTTGGACATCTCTACTCGGATATTGAAGGAATTGTTTCCTTTTGAAAGTTCAACAAACACTTATTTTTATATCACTATTTCGCAGCTTTGACCAGCAAGAGAATTTCGAAAATTCTAACAGAGCTCTTACAAACTCACATTATTTATTTTCTTGTCATCTTAATAACGTATATATATATATCTAGCTGACCCGGCAAACGTTGTTTTGCCATTTAAATTGTTTTTAGAGTTAGACCGTCTCTTGGACATTGCAACATTACTTTATTTTTCTAATTTTTTTTTAAATATACGTAGCCTAAGTTACTCCTTATGACATTAGCTACCTGCCAATAAAAGTTCCGTCAAAATCGGTCCAGCCATTTCAGAGATTAGCCGGAACAAACAGACACACAAAAATTGTAAAAAAAATATTTTGGTGGATGTACCGTATATATTCATATACATGTAGTAAAAACGGTTATTTCCATATTAGAAACAGACACTCCATATTTTGTTTATATGTAAGTATAGATGTATAGATTAGTTGTATACACCTAATCCGTACACGCTGTCTGTCAGCTCACCAGCGATAGAAGTTTGTATGGAAATTGCAATTCACGCGTCCCAATATAAGGCGATAAGAATGACATATATATTGGGTCAGCTTCACATTATTGACAGCTAATTACTGACAGTAAAAGGTAGCAATTTATCTCTATCTCTAAATAGTATATTGGGAACGGCCGTTAGAAAATATTATATCTATCTATATTTCATACATATAATGAAATATACAATAATATACCTTCACTAGTATGTAGATAATTATCTGGTGGTATACCTTCATATTTTCTCATTACTACTCATACCTTTAAATTATTTTTACCTACTTAAATTGACTAATATATTATATTACTTAGTTATTTCTCCTCTCAAAATTATTAAACTACTACTCATATTATGCATTATAATAGTCAGACATACACATCCTTAAACTTTGGAATAACAGACCGATACACGGAGAGTTCTAATATCCTAAACACATGGAAACTTAGTTAGGAGTTAGAGCTCAGCCATGTACTAGTAGATTGTTGAAAATTTATTGAAGTAGGCGTTACTTTGCGGAAATCCATAATTATATAAATGATTTGAGTTTTCTTTAGTGTTAATTCCGCCAATATTTGTCTTTAAACAATTCGACACGTGTTTCGCCTCTACACGAGGCATCCTCAGGACGTATTGTCTCGTGTCATATTGTTTGAAGACAAATATTGGCGGTATTAACACTAAATAAAACTCAAATCATTTATATAGTAGATTGTTGTCATAATATAGTCTAAATACCTACACTCCAGCAAAATATCAATTTTCTGGAAAGGCACCAGCTTTTATGTCTGTTTCACATAAGCCTACTGTCTGTATGTGCCTAGTTTATTATTATTTATTTAAGGCGCGGACTGACTAGGATTGTAAACGCTACAACTAACCCTACAATATTTGTATTGATCATGTGGGTATTCTGCAAATGCGCATTTATTTGACTGATTTTCATTTGTTTATTCAAAATTTACATATTTTATTGAAAATGGTTCGGTGTAAGTTTTAGAAAAATACGAATTCTATTAAATTCTTTAAAAAAATTATGTTGTTATAGCTGAAAATTCTGATATTTTTGACTCCAAAGTTTAGTTTTTGGAAGCAACTTCCAAATTTTTTATAGGATATTTCAAATTATATATAAATATTCAATTCGGTTCTAAATTCTCTTTAAGTCATTCTTTGGTCACTGTATTTTTTGCGTCGGAATATTTTCATTGCGTTATGTTGTAATCGACTCTCTAAGAAACCAAATTTTGTGGATATTGAGGTATGACCGCGCCTTAAGAAGTCCTAGCAATAAAAACTTCGTACCTACTTGTCTAGATGCAATTACCAAACTTAAGTATGTAGGCTTCTTCTTAATGTTTGTATCTAAAGGTTGTGATGTATAATGTTGTGAAGTAGGTATTATGAGTATATTGTAGTTACTTGTACATGGTTTTTTGTATATTAACTACTCTTTTTAGACAAAATAAAATATTTGTATTTTGTATTTGTATGAGTTGTTACCTAGGCTGTGTCCGCGTTGACATGACTTTAGTAAGACATAGCGTATTTGAGTGTGTCATTGAGATTTATTCAGCCGTTTTAACTGATTGTGCAACAAACATAAAAATAAATATTCAAAATTATCGACAGCAGACGACGCAAAAATGTTAGTCTCAGTAAGTCATACAACTTTGTGCCGTTTGGTGTAGAGACACTTGGCCCGTGGGGTCCAGGGGCACGGAGAATGTAAAAAGTACTATCTACTCAATAAGGCTACTGGAAACCCAAGCGCTGACAGCTACTTAGGTCAACAGATCAGTTTAGCTATCCAACGCGAAATTGCTACCAATTCTATTTTCGCTCTTTTAAATAAATTATACAATATTGTACTGTCATTTCTTTTTCTATAAAAAAAATCATAATCTAGTCCCAGGCTGTTCAATCAGTTAGATATTCAGCTGTGGAGTAGTAGGATTTACGACAGAGCCCTAATAAAACATTTAAATTTATTTATAGATAATACCTAAACAATTGCTGGGGCTTTATTATAAATGTGTATACATTTACCCTTAAAGCTATTATGTATCTAATGAAGCCTACTATAATTCGTTACAAGAAATCGTCGCTTCATTGTGTGTCTTCTACCGCATTTATCACGGGGAGTGTTCCGAAGAGCTGTTCAACCTGATTCCTGCCGCCGAATTCCACCTTCGCACGACACGCCACAAATTCGGATATCATCCCTACCATCTGGATGTGTGGCAGTCTTCCACAGTGCGGTTTTCAAGGAGCTTTCTTCCACGTACTACAAAGATGTGGAATGAGCTTCCTTGTGCGGTGTTTCCGAGACGATACGACATGGGTACTTTCAAAAAAAGCGCGTACACCTTCCTTAAAGGCTGGCAACGCTCTTGTGATTCCTCTGGTGTTGCAAGAGCATGTGGCGGCGGTGATCATTAAACACCAGGTGACCCGTACGCTCGTTTGTCCTCCTAATCCATAAAAAAAAAGTTACAAGAAATCCCTTATTTCTAGTGTTATAATAATGAAAATCACACAAGCATCAGAAACACCATTATCTTCAACTGCCCTGATCCACCTAGTATGTTTATTTGCAATGCCACTTTTAGTAGTAAAATGTGTTCAAATCCTGTACATTTGAATGATATCATTGAGGAGTCAGCTCACGTTCCACACTGAATCAATTTCGCGTCAGCCCGCTTCAGTTCCTTCACTAGCTAACACAGCTCCGCTCTTCCCCTAATGGAATCTTGTTTTATACTTATAAAATAGTCTTATATTTATGGAAATAAGTGAATAATTAGATCAAATTTGAATTTATGTAAATTATTCTGAACGCGTTTTTACTTTAGTGCCCTTAAAGCGTATTATTTTTACGTTATGAATGTAAAAAATATATATAAATCGGTTTCGCTAATAATGTTTACTGATATGCAAAGATATAAGGAACGAGTCAAGCAGGACGTTCAGCTGATGGCAATACGGCCTTTCCCATTACAATGCAGTGCCGCTCAAGATTATTGTAAAACAGAAAAATTCTAAGCGGCACTACAACTGCGCTCATCCCCTTGAGACATAAGATATCAAGTCTCACTTGCCCAGTAATTTCACTAGCTACGGGGCCCTTCAGATCAAAACACAGTAATGCTTACACATTTCTGCTTCACGATAGAAATAGGCGCCGTTGTGGTACCTAAGTCTAGCCGGTATCCGGTGCAAACGAGCCTCCCACTGATTAACATAATTGACTTAGGTGTAAGTTATTATGTTGTATAAATGTGAATTTGCTGAAATAATTTATTGATAGGAAGATGAATAAGTAACTACTGTAATGTAATGGATTTCCAGTAGATGTTACAAAGTAAAATATTATTACATTTTTTAATGCTTTTTCATAAAATAAAGTTGTTTGAGACCAAGAATGACATCTGAGAAGAAACTTCGAAAATAAATTGAGTTACAAAAACACATATTGTTGCCGTGTAGAAAATCTGTTATGATAGATTTCAATAATTTTTTTGGTAAAAAACAATAAGGACCATATTGCATTTGCAAAAGTAGCATAACGAAATTACATGAATGGAATCCTACCCTATCGTAATATGGTCACTTAATGATATTTGATTTGTGTTTAATACTTAAGCCGACAGATCGACTGCTCTGTTATACTGTCGAACACACAGTCCTCTTTTACAGCAAAATATTCTTTAATATTCTATAACTACAATGTTCTTTACTTGTACTTACTGTTCTTTATGGAATACCACCACTACTAGACAAAGGCCTCTCCCAAAGATCTCCACGACGATCAGTCCTACACTGCCCTCATTCAACGGCAAATTCCGGCGATCTTGATCTTATCGTCGGTCCATCTTGTGAGGTGCCTACCAAGACTGCGTGTTCCGGTAAGTGGTAGCCATTCGAGGACTTTTCTGCTCCACCGGCCATCTGTCCGTCAAACTATGTGCCGTGCCCATTGCCATTTCAGCTTCTCAATCATTTGGGCTAAGTTGGTGACTTTGGTTCTCCCACGGATCTCCTCATTTCTGATGGAAGGAGCATAGCTCTCTTCATTGCCCTCTGAGCAATATTTTATGTATTAACTTAAAATTCAGGATGATTCATCCACAACAAGAAGCCGAGCATGACGCCTAGACCATATTTTAGAATAGGTCCAACCTCAACGCATCCCCGCAAACAATAACATTAAAGCGAGCATGACGAATCCTACTAGACCAAATAAAAAAAGAATATATTTGTATTGCTCGGGAACTATACAAGAATATCATTTTTATTTGTCTCTTGTTTATTCCGGCTAATATGCAATATGTAACGAGAAATAACGTACATTTATTTTATAAAATAGATTACTGTTTGTACATGAAAAATTTATCCATAAAACCGATACAATAGCTTTTTATTAAAATCTATTGTATTTTTTTAAATTACAAAAATTTATTTAAAAAAGGATTGTGTGGTTTTATGAAAACACGGTTAAAGTGAAACTTTTTTTCACATTATAGACATTTAACTAAAAATTTTTTGAACAATATTCCATTAAGGGTATAAAAATCGCTTTATCAATCTTAATTTTATACTTGGAAAATTGAAATGATACTGGGAAATAATAAAAGTACGACTAAGTCTCCAACTAATATTTTTATTGAACTCTAGTGTCGTAGCCCTGGTTAAAATGAGTAATAGTCTATACACTACACGGTCGGCTGCTGCGAACTATAGGAGCCGCCCGACCGTCACGCGACATGCAACACACAGACGAAAAAATTTGAGACGATGTAATAAAATTTTCACTTTAAAGGTAGTAAAATAACAAAACAGAATACTGAAGTGGCGGCTCTTTGGATATTATAAAACCGAATAACACTTATAGAGATAAACAAATTGTTATTGGAGGTCATAAGTAATAGAGTACTACGCATTGGTGTACATTTGGCACTGGGGGAGTCCCTACAAGTAGTGCACAAGGGACAAAGAGAACATGCGTACTTACATTTTAAACAATACACGTCATCACAACTGCCTCAAGTAAGGGAGTCATAAAATGGCGCTTTTTATTCCGTGTTAGAAATAATAATATCCGGATTACCGAGTCTTGCTCGGATTTTTATGAATGTACAAAACTTGAACAAAAATAATCTAATCGGATATCAGGATTCGAACCAGGTTCTTCTGCTTTCTGGATCACCCAATGTCTTATTTGAGCTATTATAGTCTTGTATAATATACTGGCAAAATTTACCTTTGTATTATAGTGTTATGTTATCTCATTAAATATCTTATTAGATCGATTTATCGCCCCCGATATCCCCTGTATACAAAATTTTATGAAAATCGTTGGTGCCGTTTCCGAGATTCAGATTATATACATATATACAAGAATTGCTTGCTTAAAGATATAAGATTTGTAGATAATCTCTATTTATGGCTACAGACATATGTACTTCTGTTATTGATAACAATGGCACAGGCAATTATGGCACGTATCGAAAAAGTACTACAGGATTTTTAACCATAACCATTTCAAGCCACGTGTTGCGAGCTCAAGCACGCAGTGCAAGAATGGGCGCGACAGGGAACTCCTCTCACTTACCATGATGAAAGACCTGTGATTGGTCAGAAACCAGCCGGAACCTACACCGATTGCACGTGAGATAAGGCATTTCAAATATTATCTAGTTGATGAAGTCTGACGAAAGATTTAAAATTAAATTGATTTTTACTCTGATCACTTTTAAGAGCCATTGGTTCAGATGAACAAGTTTATTGTGCAGCTATTAAAAGACAAGGAATGCTATTGAGATTGAAAAGCGTAAATTCCAGTGAAGTGAAGGTTTTATTTAAAACTCATGAACGAACAAGTTTAATTTTAAACAAACTGTAAGATTTCGATGCAGCTATCTATATTCGTTTTGCAACGCTGTCATATCAAATTGAATGAAATAAAATAAGACTAAAAATTAAGTTTCAATTTAAAATAATCTTGTTGTCAATATTAGGTTTGGCTATACTACTTAATATATTACTTTGTAAACATTGCGTCCACAAGCGTCTTATTGTATTCGCTCTATGTCTTCATTCTACGTCTCCTATTCCCCAGAACACCCAAAAGAACCTATCTGTAAATCCAATGCGACACCCATATGCCCAACGGTTTATCGAGAAAAAGGACAACGAGCATCCGGCTCATTATTGATTTTTTTTTTATGTAATAGCAGGACAAACGAGCGTACGGGTCACCTGTTGTTAAGTGATCACCGCCGCCCACATTCTCTTGCAACACCAGAGGAATCACAAGAGCGTTGCCGGCCTTTACGGAAGGTGTACGCGCTTTTATTGAAGGTACCCATGTCGTATCGTCTCGGAAACACCGCACAAGGAAGCTCATTCCCCAACTCCGGAGTACGAGGAAGAAAGCTCCTTGAAAACCGCACTGTGGAGGACCGCCACACATCGTGCGAAGGTGGAATTCGGTGGCAGGAATCAGGTTAAACAGCTCTTCGGAACACTCCCCGTGATAAATGCGGTAGAAGACACACAATGAAGCGACGTCTCTACGCAACACCAAGTGATCCAGCCGTTCACAGAGCGCTAGGTCCCTGATAGTAAGGAATCAGCGAAGCACTTGCATCTATTGCAGATAAAGAGGAATTATAGCGAAGACTCCCACTTCAATATAGTTCTACAGCGAAAAATATTCCTTCAAACCCTATCGTTGACGTAGCCGACACACTCCGATGGCGAATATGATATTTGTGGCGTATGGTGTTAAAGTTGGATTAGGCGGCGGGAAAAAGGTCAAACAACAGTTGGAACACTCCCCGTGATATTGTGGTAGAGTACACACAACGACGTGACTTCACTACACAACGCCAATAAAAAATCCGTTGATTAAAATTAAAACATTTTAGGCCCCTTTGATATCAAACAGAGAACGATCCCTATGTGCCGTGCATCGTGTTCAGTAGCCCACTTAAGTAAAATTAGCTTCTTCAGTGAGCGCGAGAAAGACTATTGGGTGTTTTGTACCCATAAAATTCCCCCGTTTGACGTCCCTAGATTAAAAGTGGGGGCGGTATACGTGTAGATCTGTCGATACGCTTTGTTGGTACTTGCTAGTTTGTGAGTCGAGTACGATAGGAGCACTTCTAAATTCCCTTTGCATTTTTAAGTACTAAAGTACGTACTGCTCTGTTACGTGAGAGTGTTCGTGCGACGATATTGCTTCCACGAGTGGATGATGAAACGTGAATCATCAAATATTTTATAGTAATGTAATGCATATTCTGTATATAAGGGATGCTTCTTTGGATACGATACTTCTTTCTGTTGATTATGTCTCTCATCTAACAAGAGGTGGTGGCAAATTAGCTTGTTTAACCCTTTTAATAAGAAATATTTAGCAAATCTTACTAACAGAAATATATTAATTATTTTGTTATAAGTTATAAGTGCTCTGTGAACGGCTGGATCTCTTGCCGGTGCGTAGATACGTCACTTCATTGTGTGTCTTCTACCGCATTTATCACGGGGAGTGTTCTGAAGAGCTGTCTAACCTGATTCCTGCCGCCGAATTCTACCTTCGCACGACACGCCACAAGTTAGGATATCATCCTCACCATCTGGATGTGTGGCGGTCCTCCACAGTGCGGTTTTCAAGGAGCTTTCTTCCACGTACTACAAAGCTGTGGAATGAGCTTCCTTGTGCGGTGTTTCCGGGACGATACGACATACGGTACCTTCAAAAAAAGCGCGTACACCTTCCTTAAAGGCCGGCAACGCTCCTGTGATTCCTCTGGTGTTGCAAGAGGTTGTAGGCGGCGGTGATCACTTAACAACAGGTTTGTTTTCCGTTCCATTCGTTTGTCCCCCTATTCCGTAAATAAAAAAAGAAAAATTTTGGGTATGACGTCATCAGTTATATAAGTAGTCTTATAAAACTTTCGTTCATGTTGGTTTTTATAATATTTATTTTATCAGCATGTTCTTATAGAGGCTCACAAATTAATTGCTTCCTTATGTCGTTACGTCTATAGTATGGCAGTTATTTTACTGACTCACTTAAACGTTCGATATAGAAATTTATATATTAATAATATTTTTAAACGTATTTTTTTTTCAGTAAGGGACGAGATTAGGATTAGAGGTAATTGAAACGCCCTGCCCATTACAATGCAGTGCCCGTTAGAATTCTTGAAATACCGAAAAATTGGACTGCTATTGCGCTCGTCACCTTGAGACATAAGATGTGAAGTCTTATTTGCCCAGTAATTTTACTAGCTACGGCGCCCTTCAGACAGAAACACAGTAATGCTTGCACATTATTGCTTCACGGCAGAAATAGGCGCCGTTGTGGTACCCATAATCTAGCCGGCCTGTGCAAAAGTCTCCCACTGGTCACACGTCTTTCACAGTATTTATCGCAGCGTGTGCAGAAGATCAGTTCAACCGTAGGACTTCATACCTATACTTACCTAACTAGATTGCCATTAGGGGTATTATTATTGCTAGAGTGGATTATTCATGAAATAAAAAGAACCAGGAAACAATATGTTTGAACGAAATCTATGATAGCTTGTATAAAAGGCAAGAAGACTGTAGTAGGTAATTGTTTTAACTTAACGAGAGTGTAACACATTTAAATAAAATACTTTTAAAAGATTGAAGTGCGTATCTGTTTTTGAACATTAAGTTTTCTCGTAAGAACTATGAAACCTCGGGTTAAATAACATAATAATAAAAATGTCACTCTTAGGCTTTTTGCTTATCCAGAAAAACACTTACAGTTACAATCTTTTTAATTTATTAAGAAGTGCGTTATTTATATATTTTAACTTAACTTTAAAAAAAAATACCCTCTTACCGTGTTACGCTACGTAGCATGTTATGCAGGTATATTGCATTACATCGCTGGCTAAAAAGGTAAACAAGTAACTGGAATTTTTTTTTTCTCCGGCTTTTTTCTATCAAAGATCTATCTAGATCTAAATATATTACACTGTATGTAACATGTTAGTGCCGCTCAGAATTTTTGGGTATTTTAAGAATCCTGAGCGGCACTGCATTGTAATGCGTATCAATTACCATCAGCTGAACGTCCTGTTCGTCTCGTCCCTTATTTTCATAAAAAAAAATCCCTTTCTCGTGGTGTATGGTATAATTAAAACTGCGGCATCCTGTTAACACCAGGAACAGACACAAACTTATAACGCCTACTACTCGGCTAAATCGAGTAAGTAAGTCTTATTGGGCGATTTATATGCTTTAACAACAAGATCCCAAAAAATTTTCGAAAAAAAAAGTATTACGTTATTCAAAAAAAATGTTAAAAACCGTTTATGTGGTAAAAGTATAACATAAATAGCTTTCTCAATGAACCCACAAAATGGGAATGCGACCACCCTCAAGCTATTAAATAATAAGTTTAATTGTACAATATTACTCTGTAAACATATTTTTCTGATGAAAAAAAAGCCCGCTGACTTGTTGTGCCCATTCTTCTCAGGTCTGCATTCCTTTTGGAATAAGTGGTAGTTTTTGACTTTCAATAAGTGATGTCAAATCCTATTTTGAATAAAAATATTTGAATTTGTAGACTGAAAAGAATATGCAAAATTAGCTTCTAAGCATAAATATACCATCGCCTGTGTCACCTGACCAGCAATCTTGTACAAATACAAAATATTTCCAATAATAATGATGATATAATTGAAAATTTCTATGAATTCTTCTTTTGGTTATAAAATAAGGCATATACCGTTTTCTTCCCGTTGGAAATTGAAATCAGTATTTACGCCTGCAATACAATTACAAGCAAAGTGTCGGTAGCGGTGCGTATTGCATCGTAAACTGGCGGCTATACGGCGTTATTACTCTCACTAACATATAAAAATCTAAGCATATGTGCGTAATAAGATTACTGGTGCATATGTTATGTACCTTCAAGCTATTTTATAAGTAGACCTGCGTAAAATGTCTATTTTCTAACTTATTAATTTACTAATGGCCGTTGGGGCAGTAAAGTCCTCGAATGGCCCCACGTACCGGAAGAGGCAGTGCTGGTAGGCCCCCACAAGATGGACCGAAGATCTGGTCAAGATCGCCGGAATATGTTGGATGAGGGCAGCGCAGGACCGATTGTCGTGGAAATCTTTTAGGCCTGTGTCCAGCAGTGGACGTCTTCCGGCTGATGATGCTGATATACGAAAAGTGCCAACAATACATTCACCAGAAATAGTATGAATTTCATAAGTTATTTATTTTCTATCGCTTCCCATGTGGTGTTGTACCCATTAAAATGCTTGAGTTAATTTTTATTCGTCTTATCTTCACCTTGACAGACTTCTTCCATATCAATAATATAATAAAGTACATAATAATAAAAAAATTATATGACGAATTTGTCCAAAATGTGTAAACAAAGTAAGACAGGAACAAATCAAGAGCTGCATTATGGATCGCCTATTGGAGAATATTAATTAACGCTTGAAGTATTTTGAATTGTATCTAATGGAGATATTAATTATACTTTTATAATGATGACATTCTATAAATACAGAAATTCATATTACCTCAGCATTCGATGATGTTAATAGCAAACCTTTTTAACCGACGTCGAAAAGGATTCCATTGGTATTTTTTTACGTATGTAATCATGATCACGCTGAGATTTATAATCCGATTTTCGTGATTCTTCCTTAGTTTGATGCGGAATATTTGCCATTTGGTCCCATTAAAAGTGAGCATAGTTTGGCCGAGTATTTTTCATCAAGAACATTTTTTATGAATATTTTTCTTCACGTTGATGATGTTATTACAGTTTGTTTACTGCTGTTTTAGGAGTTTTCATTAAGATTGATAATATTATATTATTATTCCCCCGTTTGCCGATAAGTGGCTCTTAGGCTACCTGTCGGAATTAGGAACCAAAGAGTTGCTACGTTATCTGTTAAAACGACTTTACTCACGTTTTTGTCGGTGTCGGTACCGACTAGTTTCGTACCATTTGGAGGTCCTTCATCAGGGTGAGTGTGGTGTCCACGAGTGCACAGAATGTACTCACAATGTGATATGGTACAGTGTCAGTGATACCGTGCTCATCATCACCGGTGCACCTCACGCCCCCCGCACCTCCCGCCCTGTCCAGCCGCGCTCTACGAGCTCAAGTCCGCAGTACGAGGTGGGACGTTACCGCGAACCTACCACCCTCACCCTGATGAAGGACCTCCGAATGGAATCGAAACTAGTCAGTACCGATACCGACAAAAACGTGAGTAAAGCCGTTTTAACAGATAATTTTTATAATGACTCACGAAAGTTTTAATAATTTTGATGCTAAGTTTATTAAAGGATCACATTCAGAGAGAATGTGTAACGGGGTTTCTTCTGCACTATTACAGAATCTACATGCTCTGCATTCTCTGAGACCTAAGATTGAGAGGTGTTTGTTTAATCTGCAGTACCCCGTTAGTGTCCTGGTTAGAATGCGTAAGTTTTCTCTACTTAGCCCTAGTGCCTTATGCGCAGCCTTCTTGTTGAAGGCTTAGATTAGGGTATTAGAATGGGTGAAACCCGAAGTGTTGCTGCAGATGTTAATGCACTCTTGTGAACATGATGTATCAACGGTTGATTTAACAAGACTTCTTGGGACACCAGAGAAGGGTTCAGAGCCAAATTGAGTGCTTTTAGCACCAATTCTTACAAGTTCGTCGGTGTATTCATTGCCTTCGATTCCTTGGTTGTTGCTCGGTGGATGAGTGTGGTGGCGATGTTCACTTAATATCAGGAGACCTGGATGCATGGTTAGCCTCCTTTTTCATAAAAAAATAAAGTGGGAATAAACCGGGCACTTATACGTACTATTAACAGATAAATGCCCTTTTAATGTTACCATCTTTCAGTTACATACTCTAAACGTGTTCAACATTAACGCGAAGGGTTTTCTAAAGGTCATATAGACGGTAAATTATTAATAAAACTTGGGATTTGTTCAACTTTCCCGATTTGGGTTAACGCGAAGTGAAATCCCATTTATATTTTGATGGCAGCGCGTTCTCAAACACTCCCACGGGATTACCAGCAATAAACTGCTTTGTATTGTACCTAATTTAGTTTCGTTGAAAACTTCGCGAGTTCCGGCGGATGTAGGTCAACCATATTTCACTATTCTAAATTGTCTTGACAATCTTCGGCTACATAACTACTCACTGGGTCAGTTTTAGCTATCAAAATTAAATTATGTTACTTATATAATTAAACGTGTTTTTACCTTAGATTTTTAATACTTCTAGATAGACTATGACAGCTGTGAAAACGTCGAAAAAAAACGACTTTAGAACTATACTCTATTTTGAGCAATACACATACACTAACGCACGCTGTCATACAAATCGCGAGTCTAAGACGTAGCTTGTCACGCACACTAAACTAAATATTCTTGGCCTGTTTCTATCGGTTGTCTAACAGCAAGACACTCGATCTAAACGTATAAATTATCTAACGTGTTTACCATAAGAAGAAGGGAATACCTTAAGTTATCTAAGACGATCTAACGATAACTACTAGCCATTACTTCCCTGCTCTCCAAAATCATGGAGAGCATAATTAACCGCCAGCTCTTGGTATATCTTGAGGGTCACCAGTTGATCAACGACCGACACTATGGCTTTCGCCATGGTCGGTCGGCAGGTGATCTTCTGGTATACCTAACACGTAGATTGGCGGCGGCTATTGAAAGCAAGGGTGAAGGCCTGGCAGATAGCCTGGATATAGCGAAGGCCTTTGATAGTGTATGGCACAAGGCGCTCCTCTCAAAGCTTTCATCATCTGGGCTTTCGAGAGCTTATGCAAGAGGACCTCCAGCTTCCTCACTGAGCGCGGGCAGCATACAGTTCGTTGTCAACGGTTATTACTCGAATCCCAAGCCCGTGAACGCTGGAGTGCCCCAAGGCTGTATGCTATCTCCCACACTGTTTCTTCTGCAATGATATGTTGAACACCTCCAACATACATTGCTATGCAGACGACAGCACGATGTCGTATACACGGGCTATGCAGGTCTCTCGAGGGAAATCGTCAACCAGTGCAGGAAGAAACTTGTGTCTTCTATCATATAATATTTCTTCAAATAAAGATATAACACATACACAATATATTCAGTTATATATGCAAATAAAACGGAAAGTTTTACGTGAATTTCTAATGGTTAAATATGACCTTATTTGTGTTTAGACGAATCTTAGTAATCGTTGATAATATGTCCAGTACTATATTAAAGCTATTTAACAATTAATATCTTCGCAGTTTCTTCTATCGATATCAATATAATATAATACAATATAAGCTGCAATTAACCAATTTATAGGTTTAATTGTTCTTGAAGAGTTTTTCTAACAGGTAATATAAAACTCAACCGAAAAAATGCTTTATTAAATATGTTATCAATATAACAAGTAATAATTGAATGCAATTAATTGGTATGTTAGTCGTTTGTCTTAAATAATTGCTATCGTAAATTTGCCTGCATCAGACCAAAATGTAAAACGTAAATTTTAATTCCGTGTTTATCCTACAATTCTTTATTTGAGAATCGTTTGCGAGAAAAGTGCTTTTAAATCTCCAAAACAGCTTGCAGAAAAAGCGGGTTAAACTATTTTTATATGGTACCGACTTACTGGGTCTATTTACAGTGGCATATATTCTCAGCGGTACTAATTTTGGCTTAATTTACATGTAGTAGAGCAAGTTTTTGTGAGATTTAAAGGAAAAAGCAAGGTTATTATGAGGTAATTAAAAAACTTTACATGGTTTAAGGTAAGTACTCAATAATACAAAACTTACACATTAATATCGGGATCCTTTTACTCGAAATACCCCTTGCATTTGATCAGTTATAGTTTTTCACTAATGAAGGTTGGAGCCCGAACTTCAATAATTTCTTCACTATACCCGATTGCAATCAGATGAGACAACCAATTCTCTGCGTGCGTCTGAACAAACGTCAAATTCCAAATTCAAATGTAATATTTTGTTTATAGTAGTAGTATATAAGCAGTTGTAGCTTCCTTGTGCGGTTTTCCGGGACGATACGACATGGGTACCTTCAAGAAAAGCGCGTACACCTTCCTTAAAGGCCGGCAACGCTCTTGTGATTCCTCTGGTGTTGCAAGAGACTGTGGGCGGCGGTGATCACTTAACACCAGGTGACCCGTACGCTCGTTTGTCCTCCTATTCCATAAAAAAAAAACTATTTATTGCCAGACTAAGTAGGGGAATGTGGGGGGAAATCGGATAGCGGGTAAATCCGGACAGTTGGTGTTTTATTACTCCGCGTAAAGCTGTCATATTTTGGCTTGTGGAACTCGTGTGACTCGCGATGGCTTACTCAGTGCGGTTGCAGATGGCGGCAGTGGTAAAACTGCAGCGCGTGCGTCTATGAATGAAAATTGAAAAAAGAGGTTACTGATCTATTTTTTTCATTTTTCTTACGAATCATCATTCTGTTCAGCCATGTACTATAATATGCAGTATTTTTTTTAAAGAAATTATGCTCATTTGCAATCAATCGTAATTGATATTGGTGTAAGCAAAAAAAAAGTGACTGTTATTAAAATTTCAAACATGATACCTGTGGGGTACAAGCGGACGGGGTGACTTTGGCTATCCTGTTTCACCCCGCTCGACTTACACATAAGTTTTTGGATGTTGCTCCGCCAGGTACAGTAGCTGTATGCCATCCAAGTGGTTGGATGCAACAACATATTTTCACAGAATGGATGCGTCACTTAATTGGTTCTGTTAAGCCAAGTAATGATGATCCTGTGCTTTTAGTCTTAGACGTTACTCACACTAAGAACTTGGAAGCTATTGAGTTAGCTCGTGCTCATGGTGCTATTATGCTGTGCTTGCCACCTCACTGCACGCATCGTTTACAGCCACTCGATGTTGGTTTTATGGGGCCTTTGAGCACGTTTTACTCACAAGAGGTCCAATTATGGCTTCGAAATCATCCAGGGCGTATTGTGACCCAATTTCAAATAGCAAATTTGTTTGGAACAGCTTTTAAACGTGCTGCAACGATGCAAATTAGGATTCTGCATTTTCCAAAACCGGAATTTCCCTTTGAATCCCCACATTTTGACAGATGCAGATTTTGAAACATCACAGACAACAGAAATACCACTAAGATCAACCACAGATGAAACTACCCAGGATCCATTGGCTCGAGAAAGAACGCCGTCCCCGCAAACAGGAACATCTACAGATGGACAAACCTTTTCAGCTTCCATAGGTCTTATTTCACCTAGCGATATTATGCCAATTCCTCACATAATAAAATGCAAAAGGCCATCGACGCTTTGACTTAATCGCCATAAAAAATCAATTGGTAGAAAAGGTGACGCCATCAATTAATAAGATATCAGATAAAGGTAAAGGTTGCGGTAAGAAGTCGCGTAAAGAAAACTGCCTAGAAGATTCCCAGTGTATAGTGTGAGGCGAACTAAAACTAAGGCCAGAGATGAATGGTACCAATGTACACCCATTCTTAATTGGGCTCACGAAGGTTGTATTAGTTGTCCTCAGCAGGAATTATTATTTGTTGTTTGCAAGAACTGCGAATAATTTAAATATTTTATATTATTGATGGTATCTGTATTCGCCCTTTAATATAAAAGACCTATCCGGTTTTATTCATAGGTATGGGGTGAAATTGGATATATATATTTTTAATAAATCTGTTGTATTTCCTATCCATTAAGATTGATCTCAATTTTTTGCATATCAAAGTATTGTCAAATATATACGTAAAGACTTACGATGTTGAAAAAATTAATAAATAATATAGTGATTAATTTATGGCGTCTTTGTCTTAACTATCCGGTGTACCCCCACATTCCCTAATAGGTGGCAACGGCGCTCTCTATCGTCTCGCTTTTTCGTTTAATCGAATTTCAAATCACAACGATTCTAAAGAAGTTTCATTTCAAAACCCTTTCTTGCCCATCTTACTTCCACCCACGAACTAAATCTAACTACAACTGGTGTACGATTCTGTACCGGTCTCCGAGCGATTAAACTTGGTTTCAGCATTCGTCTTCTTACTGTACGCTCGCTGATGACCACAACGTGCGTCGTTGGAAGGCGTCATATTGTTTTAATGGTGGTAAGAAAACGGAATCTCAAAGCGGTTGGGGCAATAAACCGATGGTCTCAGAGAGAAGTAGGTACTAGTAAATCAGTTACTTCCTTGTCTTCGCATGTAGAGACCGGTCTTCCGATACCTCTTAGGAGCTCACAATAACGGCGTACAAGGTATAATAAACTTCAACGTCAGTAAAAATTCAGTTTTGTTTGCATTTATCGATTTTTTGCAAGATTTATTAGAAAAATATTATAGTTTTAAAAACACGACCATTTCAACAACAGAAACCGTTTTGAAGTAAATATTTACGCAAATTTAATTTGAAAACAAAATTTTAACGATGCGGGACTCGCACCCGTTCCGTGCGAGCGCTCTTTCCACTGAGCCAACCGTTCGAATGACGTTTCCTTGAAAAAACTTGTATGTCTTGTTTTCAAATTTAGTTTGTGTAACTAATCCGAGAAGTGAGGGCTATTACTTCAAAAAATAACAAATTGTTTAGTAAATATTTATCAAGCAGCAAGGGATCAACGCGAAGATTTTAAAAGCAATAACAAGAGGAAAACACAATTTTTCAATATAATAAAGTAGCCACGAATGGTCAGCGATTCAATAGTTATCTATAAGTCGCAATTCATCAATGTCAGTCGTAATCCCGCACTCTCAATAAGTTTTAAGCCAGGCTGCGGCATGTCTCGTAATCTATCACCCCCGCGTACCATGAACTTGTGGCAACGGGAATAGTCCAACTTGGATCACTGAGTGTAATTTTTCTGTATAATAATAATATATCGTCGCTGTAGAATAGCTATTGTGTCAAAAAATCTTCTTTTTTTATTGCTATACAGATCGAATGTATTACGAAATTCAAGAGAATTGTTAAAAACGTTTGTGTGGTAAAGATTACTAGTAACCACAGATTGGGAATGGGGCGACCACTCTCAGGCTATTTTAATAATGATTTTTGAATGTTAGATATTGTATTATCCCAATCTGTGTTGTGCCCAATCTTCTCAGATCTTAGTTCATTTCGAATGGGTGGTAGTTTTGACGTTCATTAAGTAATTTGAAATCCATATTTAAGTTTTTTCATTCCGGAATTTGACTGAAGACCGTGTGTTCAAATGACACCTTCCCTAAAGGAATAACTTACCTTCCCGTAACAATAAAATAATTGTTTGTATTTTTCATTACACCTAATTTACGCCTAATATTTTTATTCCTCTTTATAAAACAAAATTACAGCGATCCAAGATGGTCTTTGCATAATTTTATTAGCATTTACCAGAGTAAATACTGCGATTACAAGTAAATCCATACAAAAACTATAATTTGATATGCTAACACGAATCTGCCTCGAAAAAACAATATCCTAAAATTGTATCGGGTTGGAGCCCATGTGCTACAGAATCAATTTATCGTACAAACGTGATCCTAGTTCGATTTACTTGTACTGTATCTACACTTACCGTGGACCCCCTCAATACAATATTGCGTTACATTATATCTCACTAACTCTATGATATATCTCACTAATCGGTATTATAAACATTACGGTTTGTACGGATAGATAGGTACAAATGTATATGATGCAAAAGTAATAGGTTGTTACGGCAAAATACTCATATAAACTATGTTAATTGATTTATTTTGGTCAGCATTACCATGCAGAGTGAGTTGATACTCACAGAAAATGCAACTTTTAATGGGAACAGCAGGCGTTTGAAATTAACAGCCCGCAGCCATGCTTTTCAAACCAAACAACATGTACATTTTCAATACTTTTTGCGGCAGAAATAGGTATGAATATATAAAAGTACCATTCGACTGAAGAGAGTGAAACATAGGTAAAAATAAAAAACACGTGCCACGCAAGATAAGAAGGTTGGAAAGAAGCTGACACACCGGATACAAGTAACTCCGTCAGAGATCCGGTGCAACCGGCGAAGGAAACATACAGCTCGCATTAGCGTCGTAAACAAAACTACCTCAGTTGGAGCCACTAAATCAGCGAAAGTAAGCTTTTAAAATAAGAAGCTTCAAGACGAGCAAGACCATTGCCCTGATTGCATGACTGCAAAATAATGACCATCACGGTCACCACCTGGCGATATACGATGTTGCCAAAGTAGCTCAATATTTTTGCTAGCTACTGCTCCCTTGAAACCAAAACAAAGGTGGTATTTGTAGTCTACTACTTAATAGTGGGAAATGGTGCTACAAGTATCCATCTAAACGACTTTCTGTGCAAAAGAAACTGGTCATAATTTGGAAATTGAAACTTTGAGCAATTTTGATATTGATTAAACAATCAGGTAATGGCAAAATATGAAATAAACTACATTCTTCTTGGTTTTTTATTTATTTAATTAAAATCCGGTCATTTGATAAGGTCAAATTCCAAGTGATGAAAAGAGCATAGCATTAAGGCAATGTTCTACCTTTGTTTTTTTTATTACTTCTCGTCAAGAACGTCCACTTTTGCACTTTTAATCATAATCGTTGGCTTAGGGGCCACACGTTCACAAGCAAACTAGTTCACAAATTGGCAATACAACAGAACGACGCCATATCATTAAGAGACTAACTCTTGACCCATTTCATGATCGTGATAAATGATCAACCATTCTTACCACAGTGTTTTGTTTTATTATAATATAAAGATGTACAACACATGTTTTTCTCTGCATCAATGTTTAATCGATAAGTAAGAAAGATAGATCAACAAATCTTATATTTATTTTATTAGTATATTTTGTTTACATACATTTTTTTATCATTCAGCTTGTATATCATTTAATTACTATCACTAAGAGTTGTAAGACTTGGCAAATTGAATCTTATTGAGTTTTTTTCCTCAAAAGCGCTTCGTCATATTTCGGATCAGGGCTAACTTAACCCTCATCAACGGGGATTATTTCAAAATGCTGTTTATTCTAATGTACAAAATCCAAGACAGTTTGGTTGTCAAAAACCTTAGCTCTACTAACATCGGCAGGCTGACCACTTTCAGCGGATGCGGGATGACATTAAATGGGGTGTAGTTACTCCCAACTTTTTTATAAGAGTAGGACGAACGAATGGCCGTAAAAGTGGGCATTAATCTTGTTGTTCGTCAAGTGAGACCCTGGTCAGTGAAGGCCGTTTTGTTTAATTGAATTTTTCATAAATTGATGGAATGACGCTGGTGGCTTGGGCACGGGGAAGGGCGCTGGTGTGAGACGCAACTTGCGTCGACACTCTGGCTCCTTCTCATGTCCAAGCTACGGCAGTTGGTTCTGGGGCTGTTGCTTCGACTGCCAAAGACGGCAAGCATCACAAATATGTTGGTCTCAGTGAGTCCATACATTTTTGTACCGTTTGGTGTCGAGGCACTTGGCCCGTGGGACCCAGAGGCGAATGGAGAGGAGAATGTTCAAAATACTGTCTTCGCGCCTCAATAAGGCTACTTGAAGCGCGAGCGCTGGCAGCTATTTCGGTCAACGGATCAGCCTTGCTATCCAACGCGGTAATGCTGCCAGTATTCTCGGTACGCTTCCACGTAATGATAGTTCTAATTTTATGTAGTCATAGTATTGTTAATATAGTTCTAAGGCTTTTTTCATAAATTAATTATAGTTTGAAAAACTAACGGAACAATGTTTAAAAAAAATCAGCTGGTACCGAGAGTTGCTTCTAAAGCGATATGTACAAAGTCCACTAGCACTTGATGGTAAGTTTTTTGAGATTTTTAGATAAGTTAATATACATTTTGCCCTTTTTAACCCCTGACAAGTATTGATTACTTATCTTATCGTATTGTCATTGGTTCTTGAAAAGCGTACAATTTGGTGAAATGAAAAAGTGATGACAAAAATGTTTCAAAGATTTCGACTAATATAAAGCCGTTCGTTAAGTACATTATTATTTGAAAATAATAGAATTTTCAGCAAATAATGGCTATTTCTGCCGTGAAGCAGTAATGTGTAAGCATTATTGTGTTTTTTTGGTCTGAACATCTGGCCAAATGAGACTGAACATCTAATGGCCCAAGGTGCGCAAGGAGCGCATAATTGTAGTGCCGCTCAGAATTTTTGAGTTTTTCAATAATCCTGAACGGCACTGCATTGTAATGGGCGATATGAGGCGAGTGAGCTGAATGTCTTGCTCGTTTGTCCCTTACTGCCATAAAAAAAAAAATCAGTACAGAAAAGGACCTAGAGTAAATTTTAAAAGGAACTTTATACTATTTATTTTTTCACTTTTACATAATCCACAGCTCTTAAAAATATTTAAGTAATACATGTAAATATGATCTGATAGCCAAAAGGGGATTAGGACTAAATTTTAAGTAATCAGCACAGTAAAACACCATGATTTTATTCGTACAGATGCTTGTCAGTATATAATTATAAATATATATTTACATACACAAATATCAGCATTAACAGCTTGTTATTTGTAGCAAGACGCTCTTATTTAATGGTCTGTGACAGAGGATATGTTGGAATATCATAACTAGCTTTTGAAGTGTCTTGAACATAGCCGACAGAAACCACAGTAATTCTGTCTTTTTAATATCCTTTCCAATAACTGTAATTTAATACTAACCTGGAAATACATAATCGAAATCACGTGATATTTACATCCTCTGTGATCGAAATCGCGCGAAATGATTGGCGTTTCAATCACAATAAATGCGTTCTCAATTTGAATTTTAAAAATAGAAGCTTTTATTTGGAAACAGTAATTTATCGCCTGGTTAATTTATTATCATTTTAACAATATGGATATTGTTTCTTAGGTTCTGGGTGTTGCAGAGTTCGAATTTGTGACCATTTTTGAAATCCAATATGACTGCGGGACATAACTATGATTTCAACAATATGGATATCGTTTCCGAATTGCTCGAGGGTGTAGATAACGAATTAGGGATAATTTCTTGGCTGCTGCGCATAATTATGATTTCAACAATATAGATATAGTATCCGAGAAGTGTTGTAGAAAATCAATGGGGAATTTTTAATCCATGATTCACAGGCTCCGCGTAAAATTATCATTACCACAGTATGAACAACGTTTCCAAGATTCTTGGTATGGCTGTGAATACAAATTTTGCGCAATAAATTATTTATGTCATATGTGTAATATATACACATACTTCACATATACATGCCTACGTTTCAGGGTTCTGTAAGTCCGAGAAAAAAGAATCCGGAATCATTTTGAAATGCCAGTCATATCAGTGAGTTTTATCGTTGATATATTTTTTATTATTCGTTGGTTTGTGTGTGAATAAAATATGAGTAAAATATTAATTTACCCAAAACCTTATGAAATCTTTATATTACAACAAAATTACACGCTTTTAAATCCTGTACATAACACTCACTTTTATTAAAGAAAATACTAGTTATTGATGTCCAAATATGATGGAAGCTCGGAATGTTTTACATTTTTTTTAAATAAAAACTGAATAAGTTTAATGCATTTTTCAATCTGTTTCAGCAGTGGACTGTATAAATATTTTGTTAACAACATGTCAAAAAATAAAATGAAACGTTTGCCGGTACAAATTTTAGTTAAACTACTTTTATGATAACTTAATATTATATATTTATATATAATTAATACATTATATTTTTATTTTATGAACAAGTAAAGCATGAGATTGTATATAATTATATCATTAAAAAGAGCGCAAAAAAAGAGTGCTGGGAGAGTTTCTTGGTGCGCTTCTTCTCTCTCAGAGTGCCATATTAGAAATGACATAAAAAAGAATTCGAAAGGGTTAAATTTTAAGAAAATAAATGCCTTTTATGCGTATAATATATAATATAAAAAAAATATGATTATATTAATTAATAGTATGCTATTTTGTGAAAAAATTTAACTTGCATATCAGCAGGTATCATAAAACCACATAATTGTTTTTTTATGGAACAACATATTATGTGTATAGTGAGGCAGTAACGTGTACTACTAGTGTTTCGGTCTGAAGGGCGCCGTAGCTAGTGAAATTACTGGGCAAATGAGATTTAACATCTTGTCTCAAGGTGACTACAAGGTTTTCCAAGAATACTAAGCGGCACTGTGTTTTAATGGGCAGGGCATATCAATTACCATCAGCTGATCGTCCTGCTCATCTCGTCCCTTATTTTCATCAAAAAAAAACTCTTTTTACAAGAGGAATTATAAGAGTGTTGCCAACCATACGATGCATCGAATAAAGGTACATAATATTATTAATTCGGAATCCGAAAAGACAAGAAACCTTTTTAATGCCACTGAAACTCTATTATTTATTTTGAGCTGAGGTATGGGTAATAGCGGTCACGGTTGATATAATATTGCCTTAGATCTCCTTTTGTTCGTTTTACCTATTGCGTTATTACCCAGTGAATGTTCGCAATGGCCGAACTATTTGTGTTGTTGTGCCGGTGAGTTGGTTAAAGGTCTGATTGAGGTTTTAGACATATTGGATGCGCCGCAGTTATTATTTTTATTGTTATTTGGTTGTGGCTAATTTATGGTCGACGATTATAACCTAGGTACTAAACAATCATTAAGAGAAAAATTTAAAGAAATAAAGATTTTGACTGTTGCTTCTCAATATATTTTTGATAATGTTCTGTGTGTTCATAAGCACATTGAGGAATTTTCTAGAAACTGTGACATTCATAATGTTAACACGAGGAACAAACATAAACTTGTTATGCCTACTACTCGGTTGGGTCGAGTTAGTAAGTCTTTTGTTGGGCGATGTATATGCTTCTACAATATGATCCCAGAAAATGTACAAAACAAATGTGTTATGAAATTTAAAAGAATTGTTAAAAAACGTTTGCGTGGGAAAGGTTATTATAGCATAAATGATTATCTTAATGACACCACGGACTGGGAATAAAGCGAACACACTCAGGCTCTTTGATTATAAATGTTTATTGTACGATATCACATTGTAATCCATATTTTATATTAAAAAAAAGCCCGCTTAGTTTCTTGCGCCCATTCTTCTCAGGTCTGAGGCAGTCTCTTTTGAATGTGTGGTAGTTTTTGCCGTTCAATAAGTGATTTTAAATCCAATTTTGAATAAAAATATTTGAATTTGAATTTTATTCCTGTAGACAAAGAAATATCATACCACAACCGACGCATTGTCATCTGTGACGTTAAAAGCCAAAAAATTATCACTGAGCACTGAACAATATAGATCGCACGCAAATAGTCATACATACAGCATTCACTTAAATAATCATAATATAATTATTACGCAAGTTCTTCAGAACTGCAGAACAAGTCAAATATATAATCAAGAAGTTCTTGGTGTAAAGCATTGCGAAAACCCTGTTTCTATGCGCCTCCAAGGAAGTCGGACGAACATTTTACCACCAGAGGGCCTACCTTCAACTTTTAATAAGCGATGCGATTCCTTTGCAGTTCAGTTTAGGTATCTATACTGAATCGCTAAAATTCATACCATGAAGTGCCTTTACTGAATGGAGCTTGGATCACTTATGCAGAATGAATGAAATAAATTTGTCTGTGGTCCGCCGTGTGAGAAAGAGGTGGTGCTCTAAAGTCATTGTATAATTTTGTCTCTCCTAGTCAAAGCAGATGCGTTGCGTTTCGATACCCAAAATGATATGATTTTAGGGGGTTTTATGCGTAGAAAATACTAAAAATACATTTTTAAATTTCGCTTTATAGCGTCAAATTATAAACCATTAAGCCCTTTTTTGTACTTATCAAATAATAGTAATATAAATGAATATAGTTCTTTGAATTACAAATTAAATGTTTGCTTACGGGTGAGTGCGTTCATTGATGTTTGGTTTGACAGGAGCACAGAGTACATTTTTTTAATTCGTTCTTGCGAACAGACTATAGCCCGGGCCCTTACTGCCTTGTCTTTAGTATTTTTAGTTTTGGTATTTAGTGTCAATATTTTGTGTTACAAAAAATTCCAATAAAGTATTCTCATCTCATCTTTCATCAATAAAATTTTCCTTTTCTGTATGTTTTCACAATTTTTTTGTAAAGTTATTAACAACACGATTCATTTTCTCTAAGGAAGTAGCAACTTTCTTCGAATTGCTCACCTTGACACATAAGCTATCCAGTTTTAGGTTGAAATATTACCTCATGGTACGAATGAATGAGCGAACTAAATCAGTTTGCTATTCAACTGACATCATTTTTGACATTCAATTGACATCATTGCTATTTAATCAGTTGATTTGAGATCAACCTAAATAGATAGCTCTAATCACGTCGTGGTACGAAATAGCAAAGGAGTTCATTTTAGGTTGTCAATTGAATCGCAATAAGAGTTTATGGTAGGCCCGCAGGAATTCCTAATGGACTAGCGGGGGCCCCCAGCTGCAGAACATTGCGTCCAGGAATACCAGGTACGCCAGCTTATTATTTTATCCATAACAGATTTTGCAATAAATTAAATATTATAATCATATCTTAACCACGCACGCGCCCACCACACATATCATATTATGACACTAGAAATAAGGGATTGCTTGTAACTAATTCTTGTAGGCTTCATAAGATACATAATAGCTTTAAGAGTAAATGTACACACTTTTATAATAAAGTCCCAGCCACTGTTCAGGCATTATCTATAAATAAATTTAAAGGTTAAAAAATGGCTCTGTCGTAAATCCTTTTACCTCACAGCTGAATATCTAAGTGATCGGGCAGCCTGGGACTTGATTATGATTATTTTATAGCAATAGCAATGACAGTACAATATTGTATATTTTTTATTAAAAAGAGCGTAAAAAAGAATGCTGGGAGAGTTTCTTACGCCGCTTCTTCTATCTCAGAGCACCATTTGTTTCCGAAGCGGTACTAGTATATTAGAAATGACATCAAAAGGAATTATAAAGGAATCAATTTTGAGAAAATCAATGCCTTTTATGCCTTTATATTTCGTTTACATGTTCGATCAGCAAATTGAAGACTATCCCTGAAAACTATTTTATGTTTTCAATGGAAGTTGATAAATTATTTAACTTCGAGGAAAATTGAGACCTTATTTTGATAGAATGTACCAATTAAGTAACGGGTTAATTAATTTTAAATTAATACTAATTTTAATGTTTCTTTAAATACTACCAACGAAACGAACAAACCAGAAACGATTCTTTGTCAAATGGTCATCGTCGAAACTACCAAAATTTTATAGTGTATTAATGTATTAGTAGGATGACATTCAATATAATTTAATACAAATTTTGCATGTTTTACATGCTATTTACACTTCAAGAATCAACGTAATAAAGTACATATTTCTTTTGTAAACAGTTTCCCACCATCTATCGATGGTTGCTGAGGTTGTAATCACTAGTTTTAGTACCGCAGACTCTCGCTACATTGCCAACAGCGCCAAAATGGCGCAGGCACAAAAACACTTTGACAGCCGCCAGTCTAGTAGTACATAGTAGAGATCAGTGATGTAATAGCAGGCGAATTTTTACAATAGACTAAGCGAAAACTTAACGCCTTTCCCCTTTTTAACAGCAAAATCTGGCAAGACACCGTTCGCTACGATGTTTATGTTGACTTAAATATTTTTCATTTCAAATATAAAATACTAAATAGCTAATAATCGCAACTAGAATTAGATTAATTAATTATATTGTCTAAGAATACGTTATTATTTTCATATTTTTTTGTGCATATTATATAATTTATTAAGCAACAGGTATTGGAATAGTGTTTTTGAAGTCGGTTTTTTTTTGTTAATTTATTTTTTATTTAGACTAACTAATAATTTGTCTATATATGTTTAGATCTACTAAATATTGCAATTCAGCAATGAACGTAAGCGCATTGCAATTTGATTACAGACTGCCATATTTGCCACCGTACTGTAAGTCGGTAAGGAGTTCCATTGATCATTATATTCGACTACGACAATTACTTGACCATAACGACTTACGGTCGGTAACTCAAATATCCGGTTAGCATAAAAAAGATTCAGCCGATTATCGTTTAAATGCTCCTAAGAATTGAAGAGTTCCGTTACTTTGTCATGGATCCCATAATCAGAACCTATCCAAACTCACAAAACTATCTTTGAAGTGTATCATTTACAATAAAAAAAGAATCACCGAAATCGGTTGGTGCGATATTGAGTTATTCATAAATTTTTCGCGTACGAACATACAAATTTTAGACTTTTATGGTTTTCTCATGGATGCTACTGTCAGATCTGTACCAAATTACAATGGGACCGGGACACGGGAAGCACCATCTTTCAAATAAAAAAGAATGACCAAAATTGGTTCACCAAGTCACAAGTTCTGAAATAACAATAATTTAGAAAAAAAAACATACCGACGAATTGAGAACCTCCACCTTTTTTGAAGTCGGGTAAAAATATTGCTAAGGTGCACGGTAGACTTGCTTTTATTTGAAAGGCAGTAAAAATCCTATGACAAGCATCACAAACTGGGCTGGGTTCGGAATGGGCTATAAAAGTATATTAAACGCCTGACGAGGAACCCTTTATTGCTTTCAGGACAAAGTTGTCTGCAACTGCATCTACCTAATAAATTATATCCCCTGAAAATTTATGGCCGTGGAACATAAGGAATTTTACTCAAGAATCTATATATATATAAAAATGAATTGCTGTTCGTTAGTCTCGCTAAAAGTCGAGAACGGCTGAACCGATTTGGCTAATTTTGGTCTTGAATTATTTGTGGAAGTCCAGAGAAGGTTTAAAAGGTGAATAAATAAGAAAATGCTGCTAAATTAAATAAAAACAACAAATTTGTTTTTGCTTTGATGTGTCCATACATAATTTCTATGAGAGAATTTATTGACGGACGGTTTGATAGTTCTGCTGTGAAACAATTTAATTACAACAACAGGGAGCATATTTTACGAAATAATTCTTGATGTTATGAAATATTATTGACAAATACATAAAAAAAACACTATTTTATTTATTATATACAGAACAACGTCTGTCACAACAAAAATAACAGAGAATATTATACTATAACTAGCTGACCCAGCAAACGTTGTATTGCCAATAAAAGTAATAAAAAAATACAATAATTAAAATTTTTGGGGCATAAAAAATAGATGACGACCGATTCTCAGACCTACCAAATATATCGTATAGAAAATTTATCGTGCTACAATAATTATTATATTCGATTACCCTCTTGCAACCCTATTGCGTTTAAATTGTGGTTGGAATAGAACAATAAAAAAATCGCGATACAAAAATAGGTGTTGATTGAAGAGAGATGAAAATTTGAAGTTGTATGTATTTTTCAATGTTGAGTCATAATAAAATAAAAATAAAAATTGTCAAATAAAATTATAAAAAACTATTTACCATATGGTATGAAAAATAGATATTGGCCGATTCTCAAACGAGTGAAACCTACCCGATATGCACACAAAATTTCATACAAATGAAGGAAGAATGTGTCTTTTGTTACACCGCATGCCCAAGTTATTAAATTTCAATACAAAAGCAGTATTTTTTTTTGGTATTCGTATATTATAACGGTTTAGTATGTAGTAGGCTGCATCATCAGCATCGGCTTGTTATTTTATATTAATATTTGTAACCCCTACAATTTTTGTGCCGCACGCATTATTCGTTCGCAGGTTACAGATTTATTCCTACTGACTGACACTAATCGTTATATTTTGGATAGTTCACACTATATCTTTATAATTTATAACCTTTGTGTTATTCTGATGTGTAAGCTATATTATTGTTAAGTTTCATTAAAATCCATTCAGTAGTTTTTGAGTTAAAGAGCAACAAACATACATCCAGACATTCTTGCAAACTTTCGCATTTATTATATTAGTAGGATTGACCGCGAATTTCTCTATTTTCAACGTTTACCCATATTATTGCCAGAATAACGACCATAAGAAATATTTTAACAGTTATGTCCGAATTTAATGTTCCGAGCGACTTTTCTTGGTTTTAATTTCCGGAGAATTCATTGCGGAAATAGTTTGATATGTTTGTTATACACACAAAGGGTAGAAATTAAAGGAAGTGATACTTCATCGTATTCCAGTTAATGTTGGGTTTGCTATAAAATTAATAAAAGTTATAATATTTTGCCTTTTTTGTCGAAAAGAGTAAGATATGGACATACCTATTAATAGACCTTGTGATAGTAGAATAGAAATTTATTTATTTATCATAGGAAGTGATAATCAAATAATAGTAAAAGGGCATACCGGAAGACGCAGTGTTGGTAAGCCCCCCACAAGATGGACCGACGACCTGGTCAAGATCGCCAGGGTACGTTAGATGAGGGCAGCGCAGGACCGATCGTCGATGAAATCTTTCGGAGAAGGCCTTTGTCCAGCAGTGGACATCTTCCGTCTGATGATGATGATGATAGGGGCTTTGATATGGGGACAAGAACTGTTAAGAAACTCCGAGCTCATCTTTTAATTATTATCATGAGAGTACAAAAAATTATTTGCCTTCTTTATATAATTTTATACAATGTTAGGTGGACTGCGTATAACCATTCAATTATCTTTTATATAACCTACTATACTATGATAGTAGGGCTTCTTTGTCAAATAAACTGTAATATTTTAATTGATAGTGTCGTATTTAAATATAAAATTCAATAGCAAAACTTATAAAAGTGCCCTTAACACTATTAAACGGCACATACAGTTTATTCTTTCTTGTCGAATTGGACGATTGCTCTTTTTTTTAATTCCGTAGCTTTCTATGAGTTCAATTTTTTTTAAATAGGTCCAGAAACGGCCGAGAAACAATTTAACACAGGAATCAATTGGAGTCACCCGGTGGGAGCTCCGCTCAGCTTCGCTCAATGCCTTTTATTAACAGTTTTACAATCTACCACAATGAAGAAACATACTTTATCTATCCTTATATAAAGCAAACAAAAATTTATAAGTATATAAAATGTATTAAGATTATAATATTAATAACATTAAAAATAAATACAATTTATCTTAAGCAGATTAGTAGTAATTTATTACTCCTACTATTAGGCCAGCTGTTATATTAATATCATCTTTTCGTCTATTGATGGTCTTCCCCTATAGAGTTTACCCAATGGGCCTTTCCATAACGTTACCACATGAGTTACTAAATTTTGTTATTCAAATGCCCTGTATTTCTGCATCAATGATCTTCAAGACAAGACACAAGAAACTCAACGGCCACTCATTTCAATCAATAGAGTATCTTACAATGGCTGTAATATTTAAATCAAATAATTTTATAATAAAGTCCCAGCCATTGTTCAGGCATTTTATAGTTGTTTTATAAAAAAATGGCTTTGTCATAAATCCTATTATTCCACTGCTGAATATCTGAATATCTAAATGACAGCCTGGGACTAGATTGTGATTATTTTATAGCGATAGAAATCATTGTAAAATATTGTATATTTTTATTGAAAAGAGCGCAAAAAAAGCTGGGAGACTATCTTGCGCCGCTTCTTCTCTCTCAGAGCGCCATTTGTTTCCGAAGCGGTAGTAGTATCTAGTAGTTATTAGAAATGACATCAAAAATAATTCTAAAGGAATCAATTTTGAGAAAATAAATGCCTTTTATGCCTTTTAAATCAAGATCTTTTCAGACTACGCTATACTATTGTTAAATATAGTATAGCAAATAAGGTTCTAATGCATGGAATTTTGGTTCTAATGCATGGAATTTAAGGTTCTAATGCATGAAATTTACAGCATGGAGTTCACATTACGCGATATAATCGCAGTATTTATAGTACATTACAAGCTCAGTTGACAGCGGTCTTTGAAGAGTGTGCAGACGATCGACACAATGGATTTAATACTGAATAGCCTTTAATGCTCACCGAGCGATGATGATAGTATGGAATTTGACACTATCTTGTCAATAATGCTACAAAAGAAAAAAAATGCCAGAGCATGGATATCAAATCATATAAAGTTCAGGGGAGACCGTGGTGATTTGAAACTTTTTGAAGATGGAAGAAAGGGGAAGAGAGGAGCTCACGATATAATAATAATAATTCCTTTATTTCAGGCTACAAGGCCCATAAAATAAATACCTTATAGTCTAACATACATATGATATGTAACTTAAACCTACGTCACATTTTCTCGGCGATGTGAGGCGCGGGTTCGGTAACTTCCGGCGGTCGCGACGTCCGCGATATTTGCGGAACACGACCCCCTTCGGCCACAGCTGCACGTCCAGGAAGGTTGATATATTTTCTTTCGGGACGCGAACAACAAAAGAGTTGAAGTCTACTGCGTGACGCGTCACCAACTTTTCGACCCCCAACCGGAACCTTGTCTTCTCCACCAAGTACTCAACAATGTCGGAGGCCTTGGTGGTGTGGTGAAAGCGGGAGACGTAGATATACGTCGCTGGAACTACGGGACGTACATATATAGATATAGTACAGCATGTACTCAGCACATGCTCAATTTTATTGCGTATAGTGAGTAAGCCTATAATATATCGTACAGTGAAGAGTGACCAGTGGGAGGTTCCTTTGCACTGGATGCCGGCTAGTTTATGGGTACCATAACGGCGCCTATTTCTGCCGTGAAGGAGTAATGTGTAAGCATTACTGTGTTTCGGTCTGAAGGGCGCCGTAGCTAGTGAAATTACTGTGCAAATGAGACGTAACATCTTATGTCTCAAGCGCAATTGTATTGCCGCTCAGAATTTTTGGGGTGATTCAAGAATCCTGAGCGGCACTGCATTGTAATGGGCAGGGTGTATCAATTACTATCAGCTGAACGTCCTGTTCGTCTCGTCCCTTATTTTCATAAATAAGTGAATGTGTCCTTAATAATATATTGTAGGTGATATTGTAATTGTGCTATGAACTATATGCTATTATATTATAGCGTAGTCTGAAAAAAAGCTTTAGTTTGTAAGGTGCTGCATCCACGATATGAATTTTGGTCAAAGTTAAAATCGTTTTAAATATCAAATATGTATATAAAAGAGAATGTTTGTTTGTATGTTCCCTAATAACTCCTAAACTATTCGACCGATCTCAATGAAATCTTGTAATAGATTCGTTGAAACTCAAGGAACGACGCATCGCGCCACCCACGCATTTACCATGTCTCTCGAACCGTTTTTTATTATTTATTATTCAAGTAGGCAAGTACAACATTAGATTCACAATTAATCTTACTTACTTATTTTTTTTTTTGCAAATATAATTCGACCACCTGAAAAATACAAAGTTAAAAATAAAACGTAATATTATAGCTGTGAAGATGTTATATGAATGTTATCGCAAGAAATAAGCGTTAGACAAAAGTTATTATAGTTTTACATAAGTAGTGCTTCTAATAGTTAATTAAAATATTTTATATTATTTTAGTTGTCACTAGCATTAAACTAGGCCGGGCCTGTATTTTAATACTAGTTACTGCCAGATACATTGTTTATTGACAGAACAACGTCTGTCGGTTCAGCTAGTATTTATAAAAAGTATCCGGGTGACTATCGTTTTATAAAAACAACATCTGTATTAATAATAGAATTCAAAAATTTATGATCCAGCCTAACAGAATGATTTAATAAGATCTAAAGTTTAAATAAATCACTTTTAAAGGAATAAAACGCGTGTTATTGTAACTCTGTTATTGTATTAGATTATTGCATAAAAGTAACAATTTTATTCTTATTTTAGTTAACCCGACGTTTCAAGACCTTTCCAGATCTCGTTTTCAGGGGGACTGCCACAACAATGCTAACTTTTACGCAAATATCTAATGTTAAAACACAGTTACAATTACACGCGTTTTAATCCTTTAGAAGTGTTTTATATAAATGTGTAACACTCGCGTTAATCAAAGAAAATACTGAAATCTAAAGTCTTAAATCTAAATTAATGCTTCATAATAATCCAAGCACGCCAATATAAAAATATACGAACCATTTGTGCTCGTCCTAGGGTAAACTTGTTAGGAGGGTTACTAGTTTTTATTTTCATACAGACGGAGTGACCACAAATCAAAATAATAAAAGGGGATTGGGGGAGAGAATAATATTTACACAATGTCTGGAAAGGCGACGGACTTCCAATATATAATATATGTATAAAGGAGGATTGAGAAAAGTTAAGGCAACTGTCCTTAAAAATCTACTTCATATTTTTTTATCTCTTTTTTTAAATTAAATTATTTATATATTTTTTATATATAATAGGTAAAAAAATGTTCGCATTATGACTTTATTTTATTTACGGTATGTGTGGATTGATCCATCTACTGTAATGTTACATATATACAATATGTAGTCAATAACTATAACTATGTTTTTACTTATTAATTTACATATTTTTGACTAACTCGTGTAAGGCATTTAGTAATTGACGTTTGAGTATTTTTATTGCATCACTTTGCATATATTGTAAATAAGAACGTGTAATACCATTCTGTTTTAAAAAGAGCAACCTTAGAGTTGCTCCTTTTTCTTGTAAAGAGCAACCTAAGGCTAACTTTCCGCACGAGCTGTATGAAAAAAGTACATATTTCATGTGTAATGCAATTTACCTACGAAATAAAATATTTGTAATTTGATTTGAATAAAACATTATATTGTTCGTTTAGTTTGAATTATATATATTATTAAATATTAAAACGATATTTGCGACTATGAAATATTTTACAACAATATACATACATAACAATAATACAAAGTAATTTGTTATGTATGTATGTTAACAATTTACAACAAAATACTCATTGTTTGTCGCTAACCAGTTTTATCTTCCATTTTATACAAAAGTACATTAGGTACGTGCGCACGAGTATGGTATACTATTGTTCCTATAAAGTTGCGCAAAAGTTCGACCACTATAATTATTTTCAGACATTCCCGCACGCTCTTGTCAACGTGTGGGGAAGTGAAACTTAGCGAACGCAAATGCATGCGCAAAATCGAACTTTGCACACGATAATAGGAAAACACTGTTCCTTATTGTTATACTTATGGTCGCAGGATGATCCCACTGAGAACGTGATTTGAAAAGGTCTCGAAAAATCGGGTTGACTAATATAATAATAAAAATATAACTTTTACGCAAAATATAAAATAATTACACATTTATAATTACACGCGTTTTAATCCTTTAAACAGTGTTTTATTTAAAAGGATGATCCTGTTACCAGAAACTCTGGTTCATGTTCTTAAAATTCAAATTATTATATTTTTTTATAATCGCTAATAAAATTGTCATTAAATAATAAGATTCATTAATTTTTCTCAATTATTTTTGTGCCTTAAATATAAGTTACATTTAACTTCAAAAGCAAAGCAAATAAATTCAATACATTTAACCGAGGAAAGCTATTTCTTGTTATCATTACTGTGAATAAATATTTATTTTAATATATGGTATCAAGTAAACCAACTATAACAATTCTTTGTGAAGCTTAAAGTCACTTTCAGTGTGAGCTACACTAAAAAAATATAGTGACGATTCAGAAGCGCTTATTTTAAGCCTATTTGAATAAAGTTTACTTGACTTTGACTTTGATTCGCTGAAAGTAAAGGAAGTGAACAAAATAAATTAATTAACATGTCGGAAAGCGGTAACACAACGTTGTGTTAATATATGTGTAATTGATTTTATAATTGAAAGCTCCAACAGGCATTTAACAATATTCTCGTAAGGACTATATTATAGATAAAAAAATATTTCCATTTACGCAAATTTCGCATTGATTTTTGAAATTAAAATGGATGGGGCGATTACAAAATGCTGATTATTTGCTGGGGATTGAATAGCTGTTGTAACCATTTATGCGTGAGAAGCTGAGCGAGCAGCTTCTTTTAGGCAAATCTGGTTCTAAATTGACAGGGCTGCACCCGCCATTCGAGAATATCTCCAGAAAGAGTTCGGCACTCGTCGGATTGGATGAAATCTTGGGGCTTTTCTCCTTATCTCACGGCACTCGACTTTTACCCTTAAGGACACACAAAAGTTTCAAAACTGAGGAGGAAATGAGAGCCCGGAGCAATAAGAGACATAGAAGCATTTTTTCGTAAAATTTGATTCCTTTGGTATTCTTTAAGCTGTGAATTATAAAACTACCACCACTTCGGAAGAAAATAGGCCCTGGAGAAAGAAACAGCTCCAAAAGCATTGAATATAATAGTTTTAATCGTAGTATCTTACACAAATAATGATCTCCCAAAACTTATAAGTTATTAAAATGTTATCGCTCCTTTCTAGCATTGTATGCAAATATTTGAAGAGTTTCCACAAATCATATCTAAACACGACACAAAATTACACTTGAGCGAACTTTGGCAATTCTAAATTTCGGATAAAATGAAATTCCGTCTTATGGGATAAGAATTTTTATTAGTGTACTTGTTCAGAACTTTATATTTTTAGATACGAAGCACAAAGTTGTTGAATCCGTAGAGATTTTGTTAGCCATCTACACGTGACACTTTAGGTTCAAATCTATTCGAACTTTGTTCCAAGTGTTCTTATTTCTTACTTTATTAAATCTGATTGTGTTACTGTGTGAAGTTCTATTATATTTGTGCATTAGAGATAAGTGAAAGTGGTAGAGGAAACTGCTGCACATGTACTTCTGCATTGTCCAGGTGTAGAAACTTTCCGGGCTCAACGTCTTGGTACCTCAAACACACTCCCAGAAGTTGAGGAAGGAGAGGAGGTTGCTAAGGTTTCTGGAGGAATTGGGGTGGCAGGAATAACAAATATATTCCCACACACGCAAAATAGGCGCGCAGTCGTCGAGTTGCGGAAATTATTCCGATTATACCAACCATACCTACCATACCATACCATACCAAGTGAATTCATAATTGCGACGATAATTATCCATACCCTCATTAAATTTTCTGGGTTTACGCAAGCGTAGCCAAACTTGTCATAAGTGTTAAGTGTTGTGTGTGAATGACAAAAAGATTCTCAAGGCGTTCTGTAAATAACGAGAATGAGATGTAAACTCTTTAGAGTCAAAAAAGTACATACCGGCCGGTATAGCTGAAGTATTGATTGATTTAAAAAAAAGGAAAAATTAAAATATCTTTTGTTATTGAAGCATGTTAGTAATGGAAATATATTGTTCAGTTAGCCGGAGCGTGTTGTCGAAAATCAACAAAGAGGATGTAAATACTATGTTAATAAGAGGTGGCCTATGTAAAAATTTAAATTATTTAATTAGTATGAAACGTGCAGTGATTTAACATAAGTTTAAAATAGTAACAACAATTTTTTTTTATATAAGAGGTGGCAAACGGGCAAGAAGCTCACGGGATGGGGAGAGGTGAGGCAACCGCCCATGGATATCCACAACAACAGGTGTGTCAAGATAGGTTGCCGGCCTTTAAGGAGGGAGTATGCTTTCTTCTTGAAAGTCCCTAAGTCGTATCTGTTCCGGAAAACCGCAGCTGGTAATTGTTTTGTTGTGGAATGACAGACGTCTATGTGCAGGTGGTACTTTGCACGTAATATCTGGCGGTACGTGATGAATACGGCCGCTGGAATCAACCCGAACAGCTCCTCTGAGCACTCCTCGTGATAAATGCGGTAGAAGATGTAGATATAAGATATTAAGGCAGGAAGTATAATCCAGCTAAGTTTGAAAGCGAACAGTTGCTTAACGGCCGTTTTCAATAACGTATCTCTAGTTACGGACATATTGCTATCACCGTTTTATGACAGGATCTTATCTATCCATAGTTATGTCCAATATAGTTAAATTATTAGTTATAGTCCAATGCTATCTGTCGATACGTTATTGAAATGTAAGTAAGCGTAAAAGGATAGATTTGTCTACCTCTAGTAAGTTAAACTAGGATAGATAGGTTATTGAAAACGGCCGTAAATCGTGGTGGATTTCGGCTAACTGGTTTTTTACAAGGTTATATCCGTCATCTGTCAATCTATTAATGACTGCACGTTTCACACAATCGCTGTATACTTAGAGAGTTTCTCTAGGCTGTCAAAAATGGGCAATTTTGAATTGCCTGCACTTAAGGTATTTGTGCTCGAAAAATTTCAGTGCACTACAAGTTAATCAACATTTACAGGATACATAAACTCATTCGAGTTTTACCGTGTAAGAAAGGTCGTCGGAATACATAATATTATTAAAATTTTAAGTGTAATCCTTGTTATAAAAGAAAAAGGAAACAACTTGAAAACTACATACAAATATTAATCATGTTAAAAAGAAAACAAAACAAAAGCATGTAGGTGCTAAGACATATGAACAACATTACAAACTAAAGAATTTACGAATACCCTCAATATTAACAATAAAAGTATTGTTCCTATTTATACAGAGTGAACATTTTATGAACTAACAATATCACACTACAAGAACGACGAAGAGGGTGAAAAATAATTAGTTCAGTCTATTGTCAATGACCAGGTCCTGATAATTTTGTTTCCTTACAACCTCAATGAATATCAAATTCATAATTTTTATGTTTAACTACTTACCTACATCCAAGAGTTGCAGCAATTATTCAATCCCATGTTGCTTGATCAAAATGTACTTTAAGTAATAAGAGTTTCGGGACAATTTAAATCAGGCCCTCAAAAACAAACCAACCATAGTATCTAGTACTTTTATTGGGAAAGCTGAAGCCGTAGTTTGTTATCGTCTGAAGCATTGCATAATGATCATATGGAGACAATGCTTCCCCTTTGTATTCCACTCGACTATCACTAGAACTAACAAGTGCTCTATTTTCAATTCCTCCACCAAGTTCTGTGGCTTTACAAGCTAGGGGTGTACGAATCATTGAAACTAATTGCGTAAAAGAAAACGAATTTGAGATTCAACAACGGAATATGTTGAAAATTTTTGTGTTGTTTTAAAAAGCTTGTATTAACCCCTCAAGTCAATCTAGTTAAAGAGGGTAGCTCGAACAAATTGGTTGCTCTCATGATCCACGGGTGAAAAGAGCAGTAAATCCCTTTTAAGTAAGACACTTTTTAAAGGATCAATACGTATGTGTAAGGGACAAGATGAGCAGGACGTTAACCTGATGGTAATTGAAACGCCCTGCCCATAACAATGCAGTGCAACTCAGGATTATTGAAAAACCCAAAAATTTCAGACCGAAACACAGGAACATTTACATATTACTGCTTCACGGCAGAAATAGGCACCTTTGTGGTACCCATAATCTAGCCGGCATCCTATGCAAAGGAGCCTCCCACTGGTAACTACCGCTAACTGTGTTTTTACATTAGATTTTGCGTAAAAGGTACATTTTTATTATTATTTTAGTTAGCTCGACGTTTTGTGACCTTTCCAGAGCACGTATTCAGGGTGACTGCGGTTGAAATGTAATGTTAATATAATATAATATAATATAATATAATATAATATAATATAATATAATATAATATAATATAATATAATATAATATAATATAATATAATATAATATAATATAATATAATATAATATAATATAATATAATATAATATAATATAATATAATATAATATAATATAATATAATATAATATAATATAATATAATATAATATAATATAATATAATATAATATAATATAATATAATATAATATAATATAATATAATATAATATAATATAATATAATATAATATATAATATAATATAAATAAAAGGAAATATGAAGAGACAGTTAAGAAATACACGTAATGGGTCGCTTCCCGGGGGTGATCGCCGGGGCACGTCTGGAGCTGACGCTGGGCGTGACAGCATACGGACCGTCAGTGACTCTCTGCTGAGCAGGCGGGCAGAAGTCGGGGAACCTGAACGTATTACAGCCGAACGACGGGGAGGGGGGGAAACGGGTGATGCTTTGCAGAGAGGGGAATTCACTCCCACACAACACTCTGCCGGCTCATCTGTAACGACCACGAATATAAACGAGGATAAGAAAAGAAAGTGGTCATCAGAGGAGATGGAGGAGTTAATATACTGTTATTTTAAAGCCAAATTAGAAGGACCAGGATACATAGCGAGACTTCAACAACTTTTTTGCAATAGAAACCCTGATAACCCTAAAATCCATAAATTTAATGGCAACACACTTTCGAATCAGGCACGTAGGATAATTAAACAGAATGTATTACCGAAAAACACACTAGACACAATACAAAAAACAATAGAAAATGAACCACTTCAAACACATAATTCTATAACACCTATCACAGAAAACAATGAAGTACTCACATCACACAACACTGAAATATTTTACGGTGATAGGAGAAGAAAGTGGACGCAACAAGAGAAAGAGGAACTAATGTTTTGTTATTTTAAAGCAAAAAATCAGGCAATGGAGTATATCAGTGAACTAGAGCAATTATTTAAACAGAGAAACCCAGACAATCCAAAAATACACCGATTCAATGGAAATACGTTATCTAATCAAGCACGTCGAATTTTAAAACATAACCTTATTTCGCAAGAACTACTGAACCAAATCAAACACAACGCTGAAAAGGAAATGCACCAGTCTCATCCCATCGATATAGACACACACACAAACACAACGTCAACTTTAGTTTTAGATAATACCACAGAAGAAACCAATGAACAAGACACTTTAGATATTCAGAGTAGAAACAGATTTGATTCAGAGATAGTACAATGGCCCGTAACGTGTGATAATGTGGAAGAGCAGAACCCTCTTGTTATCCAATTCCTACAATGTTTAGCTGAAACAAAAGAAATACCTATCGAAGAGCGCGATTACCTGCCGAAAGCTAAAATCAATAGACAATTTTTGCAAAATTTAACCATAATCGATAACTATTTACCAACAATTTTAGTAAGTAATTGTACTCTCCGAGGTACTAATGACATTATTTATTCCGCCGCGAGAACTTTAATAGTCAACAACAACCAACACCCTTACTCGCCTAGCAGCACAATAAAACCGCATAGAGACCCACCATGGAAAAATAGGATAAAGATAAAGATAGAACGTTTGAGGAAAGAATTAGGACAGATGGTGGAAATGTTAAGAGGAGTTAATTCAAGGAAAATGATAAAGATCAGGGATAAACTATACGCAAAATATAAGATAAAGAATGAAATAGAACTAAAAAGTACAGAAGAAATACTGAAACAAAGAATAAAAGCTCTGGCAGGCAGAATAAAGCGTTATGAAGAAATAAATAGCAGAAAACGACAAAATAAAATGTTTACAGAAGACGAACATAGGTTATATAGAAGTTTAGACAGTAATAACGAAAATATAGATGTTATGATACCGAGTAAACACATCACCGAGGAGTTTTGGACAAACATTTTATCACAACCGGTTGAGTACAATCATCAAGCAAAATGGATTTTAGACATGGAACAATCTAATAACAATATTATCACGAGCTCAGCTGATGTAATAACTTCTGAACAGATTAAACACTCTTTAAGTAAAATGTTAAATTGGAAGGCACCAGGGCAAGATAAAGTTCAGAACTACTACCTTAAATATTTTACCAAGACGCACGACCACCTCGCCATGCTATATACGAGAGTTCTGAAAGGGGAAGAATTATTAGAAGATTGGCTAACAACAGGCAAAGTAATTTTAATACCGAAGAATAAGGATACCGAAAATCCAAAGAACTGGCGCCCAATCGCATGTTTACCGAGCATGTACAAACTCCTAACTTCGCTATTATCCGACCAATTGTATACTCACTGCCTAACAAACAATATCATGGCCCCAGAGCAAAGAGGATGTCGGCGCGGGGCTCGGGGATGCAAAGATCATTTGATGCTAAACAAGGCAATATTGGAGGATGCACATGAGGCTCAAAAGAACTTAAGCATGGGATGGATAGACTATCAGAAGGCGTTTGATAGTGTATCGCATGAGTGGTTGCTCCGCGTCTTGGACATTTATAGATGCCCGCCGTTAATTAAAAGTTTCCTTGAAAGGGCAATGCCCAAATGGAAGGTTATAATGATGGCAAAGGGCTCTACAGACTCTTACACTACTGAGCCGATTTATGTTAGGCGGGGTATCTTTCAGGGAGATTCGTTATCTCCATTGTTATTCTGCTTAGCAATTAATCCGATTTCTACTATTCTAGAGAAATATCAAAACAAAGGATATCATCTTAAGGACAGCGTATGGATTAATCACTTAATATATATGGACGACCTTAAAGTTTATGCAAACAATAAAACTAACCTAAAAATTTTACTAGATAGTGTCGAAATTTTCACTACAGATATAGGCATGTCGTTCGGCCTGGATAAATGTAATATACTTCATATAACCGCTGGCTATAGAAACCATACTGATGGCAATGAACATATACTACTGAACGGAAATACCTTTAAGCAATTAAAATTAGACCAAACATACAAATATTTAGGAATCAACGAATCTGGGAAAATAAATCATAGCGACATAAGGGACCAACTAACGAAAGAATATTTTAGGAGAGTTAAAAAGATTACAAATTCTTATTTAAATGCACGAAATCTAATAAAAGGGATTAATACATACGCTGTACCTGTTCTGATGTACTCATTTGGAGTCATAAATTATAAAAATAGCGACTTAAAACGGATCGATATGAAGACGCGTAAGTTGTTAGCGATCAAGAAGGCTCACCAGCAAAAGGCAGATGTGGAGAGAATTTATTTACCCATAGCAATGGGTGGCAGAGGATTGATTAATTTAGAAAACTTATACAAAGCTCATATTTTGAAATATAAACAATATTTAGAACAGAAAAATGATAAACTCATAGAAGCAATAACACAACACGATAAGAACAGAGAAACACATTTATCTCGATTTCCGGCAAAACTACTTTTTTTTAGTTAATTGGCAAAGTTGTAGGTAATAAGGAGATATACAACTTTTGTAATTACACTTTTTTCACATAACCTCAAAATTTTAGTGAAAAATTCAAAAAACCAAGTTTTTGGTTTTTTATTTATATCTTTATCAAAAAATTTCTTTTTTCTACGAAATTTGGTGATACATTACCTTATTATGTCCCAAATACACTGTAATTTATTTGATTTAAAATATTTATTTTTTCGCCCTATTTTAACTTAATATCATAAAAGCACCCTAATTTTCAATCGAAAATTCTGACGTCAAAATATCAGCTTTTTTCAAAAAGTTTGGGGGCTTTTTGTTCGTTGATCTACTATCTACTTTCTGATAGTGTAAAAAAATATAAATTACAATTGTAAATGTTCGGAAAATTTAAGTCCAACAAAAGGCATTTCATAAAGAATTCACATCACATCACATTCACATCTGTTATTAAGTAGCAGCAATTTGCTGCTACTTAATAACAGGTTTGATTGCTGCTACGAAACAACAGGTATGAATTCTTTATGAAATGCCTTTTGTTGGACTTAAATTTTCCGAACATTTACAATTGTAATTTAAATTTTTTTTTACACCATCAGAAAGTAGATATTTCACTCAACAAAAAGCCCCCAAACTTTTTAAAAAAAGCTGATATTTTGACGTCAGAAATTTCGATTGAAAATTAGGGTGCTTTTTTGATATTAAGTTAAAATAAGGCGAAAAAATAAATATTTTAAATTAAATAAACTACAGTGTATTTGGGACATAATAAGGTAAGTTTTCACCAAATTTCGTAGAAAAAAAAATTTTTTTTTGAAAAAGATATAAATAAAAAACCAAAAACTTGGTTTTTTGAATTTTTCACCTAAATTTTGAGGTTATGTGAAAAAAGTGTAATTACAAAAATTGTAGATCTCTTTATTACCTACAACTTTGCCAATTAACTTTTTGCCATAGGACTTGTAGTTTTGCCGGAAATCGAGATAAACCGTTTGTTACCCTAAAACACCCCCCCTTTTCCACTTCCCGACCTCAGATCGCCCGTAATTTATTTTTCCCTAAATTTTTGTTATATTCTCGTCCTTTACCAATGGGTTTCATCCTACTGTAATTTTTTTTGGTTTCAGAAACTATCGACCCTGGTCTATATTATATTAAATTTTTGGTAGAAAAACATTGCGAATGATCATTATAAATAACGAAGTTCTTTATGATTACTATATCTGATCCAAGAGAGGATTCGCGTTTTGTATGACGTGTAAGTATTCAAATTCAAATATTTTTACTCAAAATAGGATATGACATTTCTTACCTCAATAAATCTAACATGCATGTGTATCTATGTATGTACATACATAATATATGTGTAGATAGTGCATACAGAGGTGTTCTTAACAAACCAAGCCAGGTCTCCACATATAGCTAAGCATATGCGAAGTGACTTGATCTCAGCTATATTGAAAATCCAATTCAAATATTTTTATTCAAAATAGGATATGGTTTCACTTATTGAAAGTCAAGAACTACCACCCATTCCAAAAAGTATGCCTCAGACTTGAGAAAAACGGGCGCATTAAACTCAGCGGGCTTCTTTTTTTTCGTAATAAATATGGCTAAGTACAATTTAATATCGTACAATAAAATTTACTATTTAATCTTTTATTTTTCTATTTAATTTTTTAAGCCTGAGGGTGGTCGCTCCATACCCAATGTGTGGTATTATTAAGAAAGTCACTTATGTCACTTAGATATGTTAGTAACCTTTACCACAGAAACGTAATTTAACAAATCTTTTGAAATTCTTAATACATGTGTTTTGAACATTTTTGGGGTCTTGTTATAAAAGCATATACACCTCCCAACAAATGACTTACTAATTCATATAGTAGGCGTTAACATTTTAATGTTGTTCCTGGTTATATTATGTTTATGACAGATTCCAGCGAATTCACTTATGTGACTATGTACATAGAAAACATTATCAAGAACCCAAGCGCTGGCAGCTATTTCGGTCAACGGATCAGCCTTGCTATCCAACGCGGTAATGCTGCCAGTATTCTTGGTACGCTTCCACGTAATGATTGTTTTAATTTTATGTAGTCATAGTATTGTAAATATAGTTAAAATATTTGTTTTGTTTGAATAATAAATAAACAACTATATTAAAGAATTATCAAGAATATATAAGTTTAATTACGAACGATGATCAAATTGATTATCTGTCACCCAGAGAATTTTAGAGACGATAACCATATTGTTGCAATGATAGTGATACACGGCAGCCATCTTGAATAAAAAATCCGAGAGTTGTTCTCTACCACCCTGAGAATTTTTGAATCGATATCAATATTGTTGCAAAATTGATTCCAAATTTAATCGGTGCCACTCCAAGAGACATGGAAACGAAGTTTGTTTAAACAAAAACATACGTAAATTGAACGCTTCTTTAAAGCGATGCTTGACTTCACTCTTCATCAAATTTCCAATAGTAACTGTTAAATCTACTGACAATCGAGATTCTTATAGAGTAAACTTCAAAATGGTCGGTGTATTGTTTTGAATACTCCAAGTTTAATTGGACGTTGTTAGGCAGAAAGGACAATAAGTGTCCTTTCATTGTTGATGTGTAAGGGTGACCATATCGCTTCAAAGTATGGAATCAGATTGTCCATAAGATTGTTTCCGAAGCGGTAATAATATCTAGTATATTAGAAATAACATCAAAAATAATTCTAAAGGGATCAATTTTAAGAAAATAAATGCCTTTTTATGCCTGTTTAGATATCTGCTGCGGCTTTTTGTCATAAGATATAAATGTCTAACTTTAGATCAATGGGCCGCAGGATAAAGATTGGAAAAACATAATTTTTTTCGCTAATAGATTTTATATTTCTTTACGTTTCCCTGCGAGATCGAATCAGAAATGAGGAGATCCGTAGGAGAACCAAAGTCACCAATATAACCCAAATGATTATGAAACTGAAGTGGCAGTGGGCAAGGCACATAGTGTGGCAGAAAAGTCATCGAATGGCGACCACTTACCGGAAGACACGGTGTTGGTAGGCCCGACGAAGATGGACCAACGATCTGGTCAAGATCGCCAGAATACGTTGGATAAGGGCAGCGCAGGACCGATTGTCGTGGAGATCTCTGGGCGAGTACTTTGTCCTGCAGTGGACGCTGATGATGATACGTTTAGAGTTAAACGTTGAATACTTATGTAATCAAATAAAACACCAGAAAGTAACAATTTTCTCGAAGCAGGAAAATAAAGGGATTATATTTTATTTAATGAAATTTGAAATTTGCTAGTCCTGCCGTTCATAAAAGATGAATAGGCTGAGTTTATTATTGTTAATGAACATTCGTTTAAAAAGCGTAGGAAAAAGCAAATAGCACCCATAATGTTTATTCCATATCTAACCCTAAGATTAAGGATTGGTCACCTCTGCGCCCCAACTAGATACCGTACTACCTAAGAACATTAATTTTTTATTATGGCAACTTTATATTGTAGTCTGCATCACCTATTTGTACAGATCCTTATGTGCATGCCACCTTGACACTCAATGGCATCTTTAAACTTATATAAGCTTCGTGTTATTATACATTGAAATTAATAAAATACAAAATACCTACTGATGATATGTGATCCCCGTGTCTTTTTAATTTCTTGTAACTTATTATTTTTACAAAGTTTTACTACGCAACCCGGCATTTTAGTCTCAATTATTAGTAAAGTTTAACATAACATGTGGCACGATAACGTCACATATTGTTTGAGACCGGCTCGAGTACGCCCACTTGGGCGTAGTATCAGTTGCCGCACTATGCGACTACGCCTGCGGTATCTAGTTGGAGCGCAGCGGACAACAATCCTAAATGCTTTTGAAATGTGACTTTTACAAAGCGCGAGCTTAAGACGTTATGTTAAATGCTATGGAATGTCTTGCTTTGGGTTTGATTAAACGTTTTTTTACTCTTGTGCATATGAGGCATTAACTTAGCTGAACATAAATGCTGAATATTTCTCGATCGCTTCTACAGATAACTCATCATAGCTCAGCGTATACTCAGAGTTTCTTGCAACTTCTTCTCATTAGCTCAACTCTTTACGAAATGGCGGTAGATTCAATAATAATTTTTTTTGACATTCATAAGTATCAATTGTGTAACCAACATGAATAAAGAGATTTTCATTTGATTTGATTTACTTAAAAACTTATAATTAAAAAAAAATTGTTTATTTCAGACTATTGGCCCATGACAGTCCCATAGATAGGACTCGTAAAAGATTACTACTGATGAATACATTATAATACCCATATTCTGTGCTGTGGCTTACTCATAAATATAAAGGTACTGTTATAACTGCTATTGCTATGCTATTCCATATTGTTCGACTGTCACCTATATTTATATACATTGCAATGCTACGTACGCTTGCAAAGCTCTAGATATTGAGGGGCTTGTAGTATTGGAATTTTGTAATGAAAATGATGGCCATATACAGCTAGCGCGTGAGTTGAATGCAGTCGGGGCCTGAGGTGAAGAGCGGGAGCATGTCCCTCCGCTGTCCACACGCCTCACCTCGCGCGTCTTCAGTGTAGTACTTCACCATCCTTGACTCTTAAAGCGATATTTTACATACATGTCAAAAAGGATTTCGCTTGAATGTGTTAGAGCAATTAGAAATAATAAAACACAAAAATAACGTCATGTTTTCATTGTTGACTGAACAAACAAATTTAGTCCCTTCGCCATTGTTACGTATCCCTTCCGGGGGTAATATGTCACAACAGCCGACCAATCACAGCGCGTCATTTCATGGGACGAGGGTATAAAAGAGCGGCTTCCGGCTCATTTGATTCAGTCTCGTGCCAGATTTTGGCAAGATAACACGTCCTGGGGATGTCTAGTGTAGAGGCGAAACACGTGTCGAATTGTTTAAAGACTGTCGGAAGAATATTGGCGGAATTAACACTAAAGAAAACTCAAATCAATTAGATCTTAAAGCGATGTTAATACTGAAGTTGCGATGTCGTGTTATTTTTTTTTATATAAATAATGATTAATCTAAGTCCATCAGATTCCATTACAAAAAATCGAGTTTTGTTTCATCACCAAGCACGAGAAATGGTGAGATATGTTTTAGACATGTTTGTTGAAGAACGGCAGAACAATATATTTTTATAATTTTTACCTTGTGTAAAATAAAAAAAGCCTTTTTTGGTGTTACTAATAATAACATATTTTAAAAATATATCCTTAACTAATTGCTTACAATTTTTTTAACAGCTTGTCCTTCGACATAGGCCTCCTCCAAAGACTTCCATTTTTCTCTCTCTCGCCATTCTTATCCATTCTGTGCCAGCCACTCTCTTAAGGTCATCCTCCCATCGTTTTATTTGTCGCCCTTTGCTTCTTTTGCATTCTCGTGGATTCCACTCCCTTATGATTTTTGTCCATTTTTCCCTTTTGTCACGTAGCATATGTCCAGCCCATTTCCACTTTAATGTTTTGCACACAGTTTTGACATATTTGAATTTAGTTGTACTCTTAATTTTTGTTAGTTTTTTTATCTCTTCTTTTAATTCCAATAACACTTCTTTAGATTCCGTTTTGGCAGATTTTTTTTTCTACAACTTTTCTGTTAATGCTCATGTTTGGCAACCATACGTTAGACATGGCAAAATGCAGGTATTATATACTTTTCTTTTTTCTTTAATTTTTCATAATCTCGCTAAGGGATCAAAATCTTTTCTAGGTGTTGGCTATCCAATTCTGCCAATTTATTTGGACATTGTATCAGTTGCGGCTATATGCTGACCTGGATAAATATACTTTACATGTTCTATTTTTTCCATATTTACTGTGATGTTATGTGAGGTTTGCGAACCATTGGTCAAAATTTTTGTTTTAGTTGTATTGATCGGAAGTCCTGCAATGGCACTTTGATCTGACAGTTGTTGTAACATTTGCTCAAGGGTTTTTGGACATTCATAAAGTAAGATTAAATCATCTGCAGTTAGATTTTCGTGATTGATGTTGATTCCATTCATATCCCATTCTAGGTTTCTGAAGATCATTTCTAGGGCCGCTGAAATAGTAAACTTTATTCATTGTTCAAATTTATCGACACACTCATTCATCGATTGTAATAAGGTCACAGCACTATCGCATTCCTAAACTCTGCATTCAACTTGTGCTATATATATACTTAATCTGTATATAAAACTGCAGCAGTTTATTTAAAAAGAATTTATCTAATAGACTTGTATGTAGATATAATCCACGGTATATTAAATAAACGATAAATAAGATCCCTTTAATATTATAATAGATGTCAAACTTTAATTTGGGCAAAACATCTCAAGGGCTGCAAAACTTTGAAAATTGCTAAAATTTTCATATTTTCTCCATTGTTTATAGAAACGAACGCTTTCAGTCTATTGTGAGACCAGATTTACTAATAATTTGTATTGAATATAAACTTGAAGTAATAAATGAGTTCATTCTTCGATAAATTGCTTTACCAAGAATTTGATAGACTTAATAAAGTTTGTTGGTGGAATCCTCAAATAGTACTGAAACTTGTTTTAATTAAAATTTATTGATTTAGTACATTCTTTCATTTGCGGGAGAATTACATATTTTAATAAAATACTTTTTAAATGTTTTTAAAGTAATAATGTCTTAATTTTACATACTTTAATAGTAATGAAAGAATTGTGAAATTTATTCGCAATTACACAACACAGCGTACATAATTTTGAAACGGATATTATTTGTAATATATACATATAATTTTATTTTCTGCAATAAGTTTTTTCTTTGAATATGCATTTGCTTATTAAAAAATGCTACGCCTGTGGAAAATATAAATTTCAAATATATAATTAATGTCATTAAACTATACATTTTCCAATTTTATATCAACAATTTCTATCAAAGTAGCTCATCTACCAATGTCTACAATACCCTTTTATGATAGCTTATTTTATTATATTATTGTCATATATTATAATACGGAGGGCAGAGGCAAGGAGAATCATCTCATATGAGAGAAAAGTTGAAAAAGTGTCTAGCTTATGTAGTAAATAACAGCTCAAAAACCTTGCACAATGGCGCTGGTATGAATGTAGCAATTGTAGATGAACTGAAGTATGCCGAGTTAAAATTTTAATATCATTGTCGACTAAAGTAGTGAATTATTGGAAATTTCAACAACTTACGTTGTACAAAATAATGTTATATATATAACCTTACAGAATAATTATAGGGAAACGTGCATCTAGAGTGATTAGTATTATTTTATGTTAAGCGCTCAATGACATTCTAGAATGTCATTGTTGGGGCTTTTTAAAAAGATTAACCCAGATATTATGCATTTTGACGACACTTTTTCATATGGATCATTCTCCTTGCCTCTACCCTTCATATCTTCTAATATATAAAATTCTCGTGTCATGGTGTTAAACTCCTCCGAAACGGCTTGACCGATTTTCATAAAATTTTAAGTGCATATTGGGTAGGTCTGAGAATCGGACAACATCTATTTTTCATCCCCCTAAATGTTAAGGGTGGTCCACACGAAATTTTTTTTTAGTGTTAACTTCAATTTTTCACCCATCTACGATCAACAGTTACTTTTGTATTTTAATATCGGCAATACAACGTTTGCTGGGCCAGCTAGTATTATTATAATATTATGGTCATATGTCATCATATCAAGGTTAAATTTTTTTTGGAAAATTATAAAAGTTCCTATAGAACGGTAAAATTCGTCTTAATCCTTTGCCAATATTGTGGCCAAACAGGGAATAATCAGTAGATCTTAAGACGCGGACTGACTAGGATTGTAAACGCTACAGCTACAACCAACCCTACAATAATTGTATTGATCATGTGGGTATTCTGCAAATGGGCATTTATTTGACTGATTTTACTTTTGTTTATTCAAAATTTACATACTATATTGAATAATTGTTCGGTTTAAGTTTTAGAAAAATACGAATTCTATTAAAATTCTAAAAAATTATGTTGTTACAGCTGAAAATTTGGATATTTTTGACTCCAAAGTTTATTTTTTGGAAGCTTCTTCCAAATTTTTTATATGATATTTCAAATTATATATAAATATTCTATTCGGTTCGAAATTTTTTTTAAGTCCTTCTTTGTTCACTGTATTTTTTGGGTCGGAATATTTTCATTGCGTTATGTTGTAATCGACTCTCTAAGAAACCAAATTTAATGGATATTGAGGTATGACCGCGCCTAAAAATTAAAAAAATATATAAACTAAGTTTATTAATATCAATCTTGAGGTTGTGGATTTGTAATTGCATTTTAACAAACATCACTTTTAATAGACTTGATTATTTTTTATTGGTTAATATGTTGTATAGGTTGAGGAGAAAGTTTCTTCGAATTTTATATGAAAGCTCAAGACATTGTTCTATCAAAGTTTATTAACATTTAATTACAGTACATATTAAGCGCCATTTTGTTCGATGACTTTTTGCCCTCTCGTAGGTAGTGACGTAGTTTCTTTAAAAAAAACGGTTTTTAAAAAATCAAGTTTTTAAAACGCAGACCTTTCTGTAGACTTGTGTAAGATACACAACTCCACCATACATTATTTTGTTATATCTCAAAGGATTTAGACAGTGTTGTCGTTGAAAGCTCTTAAACGACTTATTTTTTCCGAAATCTCCAACAAATTTCGGTAATATATACAAAAACTAAACAAACTGTATGCATAAAACTTCCTTGAGAATCACGTTATCCATTAGTTTACAAGTCAAGGCTCCTCTGCACAGGATGCCGGCTAGATTATGGGTACCACAACGGCGCCTATTTCTGCCGTGAAGCAGTAATGTATAAGCATTACTGTGTTTCGGTCCGAAGGGCGCCGTAGCTAGTGAAATTACTGGGCAAATGAGACTTAACATCATATGTCTCAAGGTGACGAGCGCAGTTGTAATGCTGCTCAGAATTTTTGGGGTTTTTAGGATTCTGAGCGTATCATTTACCATCAGCAGAACGTCCTGCTCGTCTCGTTCCGTATTTTCATAAAAATAAAAAAGTGAAAACAGCCTGACAATCGGTACAGTAGTTTTTGAGTTTATCGCGAACAGACAGACAGACAGACGCATCAGAGGACTTTGTTTTTATACGAAGTTGTGATTAGTTGGATGTTGTCACATCACGGATTCTCCATTTGATTTGAAGTAGATTTGTTATGCAAATGTCAGTGTGGTTGAAGTATCTCGCAGAGAAACAAGGTAATTTATTGCTTGAGTTGAATAAGTAATTAGAGTAACGCTTGTACCGACAGCGAGTATGCCACAGAGAAGCGGTACTTAATCCTGTAATATGTGTCAGAATATAACGAACTGAGAACTAAATGTGCTCTCCTGAACAACTATCAACTATGTCATTTATTAGTTGCATTTGTGTCAAGCGGAAGGGAATTTTATAAGCAGTTTCAAGCTCATGTTATTTATTTATTGACTAGAATTTATCACAGCATTATCGAATTTTATTAAAAAACAGTACAATTTTTTTTTAAATGGAACGGGAGGACAAACGATAGTACGGGTTACATGATTTTAAGTGGTCACCGCCGTCCACATTCTCTTGCAACACCAGAGGAATCGCAGGAGCGTTGCCGGCCTTTAAGGAAGGTGTAAGAGTTAATTTAAAACACATACAATGTAAGCATTGCGAAGAGTTAATAAGTCTTTTGTTGAGCAATGTATATATTTTTACTACACGATCCCTGAAAGTGTACAAAACATTTTTTTATTGAAATAAGAGAGACGAGCTGGACGTTCAGCGGATGGTAATTGATACGCCCTGCCCATTAAAATGCAGTGCCACTCAGGATTATTGAAAAACCTAAAAATTTAAACGTGTTATGAAATTCTAAAGAATTGTTACAAAACGTTTATGTATTGTAAATAACTTTCTTAATAATACCACAGATTGAGGATGAAGCGATCGCCCTCAGGCTCTTTAATGATAAATTAAATTGCGCCTAAATTTTATTAAAAAAAAGAACTTCGCTAAGTTTCTTGCGCCCGTCCTTCTCAGGTCTAAGGCATAAATATTCTGAGCTAGAGGTCCCGGGTTTGAATCTCGGTAGGTGCAATTATTTATAATATGATGAATATGAATGTTTGTTTCAGAGTCATGGATGTTTATATTAATTTATGTATGATTATGTAAGTATATTGTATTAAATATATCGTTGTCTTGTAACCCATAACACATGCTATGCCTAGTTTGGGGCAAGATAATTTGTGTAAGAGTGTGTCAATATTATTATTATTATTATTCTAATAGTTTTGGAATTACTTAACGAGAACCAATAACAAGGTGACTGGAACTTCAAAGTGATTTTGAGTACAGAAAAATATATTGTTATATATTTACTACCTTTTTTAAAATCATTTTATTAAGTTTATGTAAGGAAATCACGTGACGCCAACAAATATCGAGGTACTAGCTTTTACCCGTGACTTCGTGCGCGTGCAAAAGTTAATTTGGGTAGTATTTTTTATTTTTTAATATGCTCACTTCCCAAATAATACACAACAAACTGCGGTGGTTAATACATTGTTATAAGCTTCCATACCAAGCTATAGCACTTTAATCCCCCTTTTTCATCCCCAGGTTAAAATTTTAAAAGTGCTAGAACAATTAATATTTTTTAATTTCTTATCAAGTGCCTAAATACAAAGTTTGATAGTTTGAACTTCGATAATGACGAACTTTCGTACAAACTTCCACCCCATATTTCAACACCGCCAAGCCTTTTATTCGCGATAAAAGATAGCCAATCTCCTTGTCTATCTCTGTACAAAATTTCATCAAAATCGTTTCAGTAGGTTCGGCGTGAAAATGTAACAAACAAACTTACATTTATAATATTACGCGGGATTATTAATGTGCTTACTTGTCCAAAGACAAGCAAACAGAAATAAATAATAATAATAAATAAACCAGTGGGAGGCTCCTTTGCACAGGATGTCGGCTAGATTATGGGTACTACAACGGCGCCTATTTCTGCTGTGAAGCAGTATTTGTGTAAGCATTAATGTGTTTATAATTAATTAATTAAGGGCACCGTAGCTTGTAAAATTACTGGGCAAATGAGACTTAACACCTTATTTCTCAATGTGACGAGCGCTACTAATTCCGCTGAGAATTTTTGGGCTTCTCAAGAATCCGAACGGCGCTACATTGTAATGGGCAGGGCGCATCAATTACCATCAGTTGAACGTCCTGTTCGTCTCACCCCATATTATCATAAAAAAAATCATTTACATTAAGATACACACATTGATAATAACACAGCAGTATTACGAGATTATTAAACGACGTATAAGTTCAAGTGTTTAATTAAAGTTTTGCGGTGATATAAGTACAAGGATATCTTATAATAAGCGGGTATGTGCAACAGGCTTAAGACTAATTAAATGACGTCATTAGTGTAATTGCCTTCTTGTGTTATCTATACTAATATTATAAAGAGGAAAGATTTGATTGTTTGTTTGCATTGAATAGGCTCCGCAACTACTGAACCGATTTGAATAATTCTTTCACTGTTGGGAAGCTACATTATCCCCGAGAATTATAGGCTATATTACATTTTCAAAAATTAAGGGATCCCTACTAAAAGTCCAGTAATGTAACCCAAGGCGTAAAAATACGTACGCGAACGGCGTCGCGGGGTATTAGCTATGTATTATAAGAGTGAAAACTTTAATTATTAAATTTTCTATTGTTATTTTTTTATGACAATAAGGGACGAAACGAGCAGAATATTCAGCTGATGGTTGATACGCCCTGCCCATTACAATATAGTGCTGCTTGATTCTTGAAAAATCCAAAAATTCTGAGCGGCACTAATATTGCACTCGTCTCCTTGAGACATAAGATGTCAAGTCTCATTTGCCCAGTAATTTTACTAGCTACGGCGCCCTTAATTAATTAATTAATTATAAACATATTAATGCTTACACAATTACTGCTTCACGGCAGAAATAGGCGCCGTTGTGGTACTCACTATCTAGCCGGCATCCTGTGCAAAGGAGCCTCCCACTGGTTTATTTATTATTATTATTTACTTCTATTTGCTTGTCTTTGGATAAGTAAGGAAATTAATAATCCCTAGTATTATTATAAATGTAAACGTATGTTTGTTTATTACATTTTCACGCCGAAACCACTGAAACGATTTTGATGAAATTTTGTACAGAGATAGACAACGACATAGGCTATCTTTTATCGCGAATAAAAGGCTTGGCGGTGTTGAAATATGGGGTGGAAGTTTGTACGAAAGTTCGTCATTGTCGAAGTTCAAACTATCAAACTTTGTATTTTGCACTTGATAAGAAATAAAAAAATATTAATTGTTCTAGCACTTTTAAAATTTAGACCTGGCGATGAAAAAGGGGGATGAAAGTTCTATAGCTGGGTATGGAAGCTTATAACAATGTGCACTGCAGTTTGTTGTGTATTATTTGCAAAGTGAGTATATTAAAAAAAAATACCAAATTAACTTTTGCACGCGCACGAAGTCACGGGCAAAAACTAGTACCTCAATATTTGCTGGCGTCACGTGATTTCCTTCCATAAACTTAATAAAATGATTTTAAATATCGCAAAAAGGTAGTAAATATATAACAATATATTGTTCTGTACTCAAAATCACTTTGAAGTTCCAGTCACCTTGTTATTGGTTCTCGTTAAGTAATTCCAAAACTATTAGAATAATAATAATAATATTGACACACTCTTACACAAATTATCTTGCCCCAAACTAGGCATAGCCTGTATTAGGAGTACAAGACAACGAAATATTTAATACAATTTATACTTACTTAAACATACATAAATTAATATAAACATCCATGACTCGGAATTGAAACATTCATATTCATCGTATTATAAATGATTGCACCTACCGAGATTCGAACCCGGGACCTCTAGCTCAGAATATATATGCCTCAGACCTGAGAAGGACAGGCGCAAGAAACTTAGCGAAGTTCTTTTTTTTTAATAAAATTTAGGCGCAATTTAATTTATCATTAAAGAGCCTGAGTGTGAGTGTGAATATAATATTTGAGATATTTATTTGTTGCATCACTCTACATGAGTATTATATTGTAATTGAGTATTGATTTGTAAATCGATGAAAATGTAATTCTTGATAAAAAGGATTGGCAATGAGTTTCTTGCTACTTCTTCTCATTAGCTCAACCCAATACGAAGTTGCGGTAGATTGAATAAGAAAAATATTTTTTGACATTCATAAATGTCATTTCTGTGACCTATATGAATAAAGTGATTTTGATTTGATTTGATAAAATGTGAATGTGCAGTCTTCGGCGGCTGCCTAATATGAGATTTAAATCATTTACTACTCAGTTAAGTTCTACGCCTGATAAAAATACAGCTTATGTGTAGAATAATGTTTTAGAAAATTTATTGAAGTAGGCGTTACTTTGCGGAAATCCATAATTATGCAAATGATTTGAGTTTTCTTTACTGTGATTCCGCCAATATTTGTCTTTAAATAATCCGACACATGTTTCGCTTCTATACGATCTCTCTCTTGAGTCTCATGTCAGATTTTGGCGAATCAACACGTCAAGAGGATGCCTCGTGTAGAGGTGAAACACGAGTCGAATTGTCTAAAGACAAAAATTGGCGGAAATTACACTAAAGAAAACTCAAATCATTTGGATAACAATGTTCTAGTTAAAAGTTACAATTTTAAGCTTTCTTGGTTATTCACACAAATTTAGTCTTAAATATTCGACTTTAATATACGTACAGTATAAGGTAATTTATTATTTCAGTTGAATATTTAATTAGAGTAGTGCTTGCAACATCAGGAAGTATACCACAGAGGAATATGCAAAACTTAATCCCGATATAAACGTGTTCAAATAATATGTTCAAACATAGAATTAGATGTGTAGAATTATTAATTACTTCAGAATGAATTAAAATAGCAGTATAAACAATTTGTTAATTTTGTAAAGTGATAACCCTCACTTCTGGGATTAATTGGACGTAATTCCAGAAAAACGTTCCAAACCACTATCATGTCGAAATTGAGTTAAGAAAACAAAACTGGTCTCGTGATTCATATTAACGGACTGACAAAAAATGACAGCCGTTCTGTCACTCTCTAAATGACATCATGACTAACCCACACGCACGATTGTGTTAGGTTTATAATATTGTGAAGTGAAACCACAAAAATATTTGCATGTCTGTCAAGACGAAACATGTGACTGCTCTTAAGTTTGTAACAGCTTTACTTGTGAATGTTTCTGGCAAATAAAGAACTTTGACTTTGACAGGAACTACGTCCAAGTATACAAATTAAATTTAAAAACGAACGGTTGGCTCAGTGAGAGAGCGTTCGCACGGAACGCGAGAGCTCGCGGGTTTGAGTCCCGCATCGTCCATAAATTTTGTTTTTAAATTTAATTTGTGTATAGAGCAGTATATTGTAAGTGCCGGCTACATTATATTTAATTTATTTTATCGCGGCTATGTTCAACTCCTTGTATTAACCACTTATTAAAGTGAAAACTTCTTTATTTGCGTTGGGCACTTTTTGGTAGGTAAAATCTTATGGGTTCGCGTCACCGACATGCTTATAGCAGTATATTTGTATATATAAGTGCTGTGATATACGCAGTGAATGGATTTTATGAAAAGTTCAATGTGTATTCACTGTGCACTGTGCAGTGTGCATGCATTGTTGATTTTTTTTTTTTGATTAAGAAATTTAGTATATTTTAAGCATTATGAAAATCAAATTATTAACCGACTTAAAATGGAGGAGGTTCTCAATTCGTTGGTATTTTTTTTATGTTCGTTACCTCAAAACTTTCGACTGGGTGAACCGATTTTGATAATTATTTTTTTATTTGAAAGCTGGTGCTTCCCGTGTGGTCCCATTATAATTTGGTCCATATCTGAAAATGGCATTCATGAGAAAACCATAAGTCTTACTTTTACTATACATACGTATAGCAAAGTAGATAATAAATTTACGAATAACTCAACATCGCGCCAACCGATTCCGATGATTATTTTTTATAGGAAAGGATAGTTAAATAATCGTAACTAGAATTAGATTAATTAATTAGATTTTATAAAAATACGCAATTATTTTTATACATTTTAATGCATATTATAATATCTATTGTTTTGGAATAGTGCTTTTGAAGTCGGTTGTTTTTTGTTAAAAATTTTTAATACTTAAAGTTCTAAATTTTCACTTTTATCAGCAGTCTCAACCGCATTGTTTTTTAAGAACAGTGATAATATAGTTTAGCTTGCATTCCATACTAATGACGAAATATGAACAACATTGTTAATTTAACTAATCTATATATATAAAAATAAATTGCTGTTCGTTAGTCTCGCTAAAACTCGAAAACGGCTGGACCGATTTGGCAAATTTAGGTCTTGAATTATTTGTGGAAGTCCAGAGAAGGTTTAAAAGGTGAATAAATAGGAAAATGGAATTAAATAAAAACCACAAATTTGTTTTTCCTTTGATGTGTCCATACATAATTTATATGAGAGAATTTATTGACGCACGGTTTGACAGTTCTGCTGTGAAACAATTTCATTACGACAGCAGGGTGCATATTTTACGAAGTAATTCTTGATGTTATGATATATTATTGACAAATTCATAAAAAACATTATTTTATTTATTATCTACAGAACAATGTCTGTCGGGTCAACTAGTTATAGAGAAAAAAAATTAACAGTATAAAACATGGACTTACAGGGAAGATTACAGAGGATATAAACTGATTTTTTTACACATAAAAGGGAACGTAGAACACATTCATTCATTCAATTGACAATCATCATCATCATCAGCCGGAAGACGTCCACAGCTGGACAAAGTCGGTTCATCTTGTGGGAGGCCTATCAACACTGCATTTTCAGGTACGTGTTCGCCATTCGAGAACTTTACTGCCCCAACGGCCATCTGTCCGTCAAACTATATGGCCTGCTCAGTGCCACTTCAGTTTCGCCCAAAGGATTGGGCTACCTATATCGGTAACTATGGTTCTCCTACGGATCTCCTCATTTCTGATTCGATCTCGCAGGGAAACTCCGAGCATACCCCTCTCAATTGCCCTCTGAGCGACCATGAGCTTTCTCATAAGGCCCATAGTAAGCGACCACGTTTGCGTATCGTAAGAAGTAATGACAATCCAAGCTAATCAAAATATTACCCATTCCTCAAAGTCATTAGAATGAGTTCATAATAAAGTTTGAACATACATAGTATATGTATGTATTGTGATACGTTGCACATAGTAGGACTAAAATCAAGTAACATTTTACTAACGAAGAAAATTGCCAAAATTATCTAATAACTGGAAATTCTGCAGAACTGTGTTACTATTAGTAAAGTTTGCATACCTACAACACTGTCGTGTTTGTGTTCAATAGACCTCGAGGGTAACGGAGCAAGTCGGATAACGGCTCGGCTAACTGTGAGTTGTTCAAACTCAACCTACCAAGATAACAGTTTCATACAACTGGCAATGGAAATGGAAATTGTCTATTTGTAATGTTACGAGTCTTATACCGATATTGTTATATTTTGACACAAACTATACCAAGTTTGTAAAACTTGAATCTGTTTTAAGGTAAAATGCAATGGATAAACTCTGATAATTTGCTGATATAATGAAAAGATTCAGTTACTTAGATTAAAGATTTGTCTCCGCTGCGCTCTAATTAGATACCGTACTACCTAAGAACAATAGCACTTTTATTACGGCATCTATTAGATACTTGTGTGCGTGGCATCTTTCAAATTTTGTAACACACTCATCATGTTATTTTGCATTGAAATTAATAAAATATACAATACTTACTGATGATATGTGATCCCAGTGTCTTTCTTATTTCTTGTAGTAATTATTTTTACAAAGTTTTACTATACAACCCGGCATTTTAGTTTCAATTATCAGCAAAGTTTTACAGGACATGTGGCACGTGAACGTCACACATTGTTCGAGTACGCCCACTTGGACATAGTATTAGTTGCCGCACTTTGCGACTACGCCTACGGTATCTAGTTGGAGCGCTGCGGAGACCAATCCTCAATTTAAGTTAATTACATTATTTTCTATATATATTACTTATATATATTACTTGAGATTAACTATACATAAACATAACTTGACATAATAAGGACTGTTTAGAGGCCGTTCCCAATATACTATAGATAGTATATATATATATCTGTAGACAGATAGAGATAAATTGCTACCTTCTACTGTCAGTAATTAGCTTTCAATAATCTGAAGCTGTCCCAATATACCGGATAAGTCTTTCTTATCGCCTTATATTGGGACACGTGAATTGCAATTTCCATACAAACTTATGTCGCTGGTAAGCTCTACGTCGTCCCATTGACAGACAGCGTGTACGGTGAGTTACCGTCGATAAGTTTATTGGGACAGAAAAGTCAACGATAGTTACGATTTTTATCTCAAGTTCTTACTTGAGATGCTTACTGGAGATAGACCGAATATTGGGAACGGCCGTAGGTCAAAAATTAGGTAAGTCAAAGCACTAGCATTAACTTCAATTAATTTTTATGTAATTCTTCATAATAATATGTGGTGTTATTACAATCTGTAGGGACTATTCTTCTTTATTCTTAGCCAAAATAATATGCCCAAAAAATTTCATAAAATAATAATATATATATTTTTTGTGCATTTTCTTTGTTCCAATTGATAGACTAAATAAAACAAATATACTTGCGAGTACTACTTCGAAATGATCTTGTCGGCATCTTAGTATGAGGTAAAAACATGGTTTTGTTCATTAGTATAAATATATAAAACAAACTATAATCTAGGTCTGGAATGAATTTCTTCTTGTGCCTTTTTATGGTTACTGTGTAATTTGAGCTCACGAAAAAATTGTACTCCTTCAAAATCGAAACATGAAAACACTATGTTCTGCAACCTGTCAAAATCTCTGTTCCTCTAGGCTTTCACACAATGCCGTTATTAAGTTAGTAATCTATACTGAAAGTCGCTTTTAAATTTACGACATTTTGATATTATTAAAAACTGGTTGTACATTAGAAAAATTATATTATGATTGACTTAAGTTTGTAGAAAAACGTGTTTTGGCGATAATTCATCTTTATACATATAAATCCAGTGTCCTGATGTTTGTTTCCACTAAACTCCTAAGCAAATGGACGGATTTTAATGGAGATTACTTCATGGAGTGCAGTTTAATCCAACTTGAGAGATAGGATAGTTTTTATTTCGATTTAAGACCCATAATTAATCTTATTTCCAATGAGTTTCTTGCTACTTCTTCTCATTAGCTCAACCTCTACGAAGTAGCGGTAGACTCAATAAGATAAATATTTTTTTGACATTCATAAGTGTCATTTCCCTGACCTACACGAATAAAGTGATTTTGATTTGATTTGATAAAATGTGAATATGCAAAGTCTTAGGCCGCTGCCTAGTATGACGGAAAATCATTTATTACTCAGTTAGTAGCTACGCCTGATGAAAATGCTGCTTATTTGTATGTTTTAGTTACAGTTATAAGCTTTCAATATGTGTTCCTCTAGGCATTCACACAATGCCTCTATTAAGTTAGGAATCTATACAGAAAGTCGCTTTAAATTTACGACATTTTGATATTATTATCGATAAGAATAGTTGAACATTTAAAAAAATATATTATGATTGACTTAAGTTGGTAGAAAATTGTGTTTTGGCGATAATTCATCTTTATACATATTAATCCAGTGTCCTGATGTTTGCTTCCAGTAAACTCCTAAGCAAATGGACGGATTTTAATGGAGATTACTTCATGGAGTGCAGTTTAGTCCAACTTGAGAGATAGTGCAGTTTAGACATAGTTTTTATTTCGATTCAAGACCCATAATTATTCTTCTTTCCAATATTTGTTTTGTATGGACGTATTTTCTATGAGAGAATTTATTGAGGCTCGGTTTGACAGCTGTTCTACTGTGGAACAATTTCATTATAAAAAGGGAGCATATTTTACGAAGTCATTCTTGACGTTATGAAATATTATTAATAAATTAACAAAAACAGTATTTTATTTATTATGTACATGTCGTGTCAGATAGTATTTTATAACAATATCCGGACGACCGAGCCTTACTCGGATTTTTGTAATAGATATAGAATAGAATGTACAAAACTTTAACAAAAAAAAACAATAGGACATCTGGATGCGAACCTGGGCCTTCTGCATTCCGGATCACCCTATGTCCCATCTGAGCTATTATAGTCTTACAAGACTATATACATATAGTGGCGAAATTTACCTTTGTATTCTAATGTTATTGTAACTGTTTCTCATGAAAACACGGATAAAACTACATTTAAATTAAAACTTAAATTGAAACCTAGCTAGATCGAAATCTCGCACCTGAAACTATCTGTATACTAAATTTCATAAAAATCGTTGGAGACGTTTCCGAAATTCCAATTATATATGTACAAGAATTGCTCTTTTAAAGGTATAAGATACGCTGATAACAAATTAATTGGCAGAGTCACAGATGAATCCGAGAAGACCAAGTGGTTATAGCACTTAAAACTAAACAACAAAACCTAATTAGAATGACCAACTAGATGAAATGTGAGAGACGATTCATTACTGTGATTAAATGGAAGGATTAGTAGTGAAATTCAACCGTTAAATTTTGATAGACCTCTTAAATGTTGAAGTCTCATCATGAGAAGTATTTTCATTGCATCAAGAAAATGTACGTTTAAGTTGACATAGAAGAAGGGCGCGACAATGTTATTTAAATAATGGTGGTTTTCTTGAATTTTCATAGACAACTTTAACAATAGGTGGGGCAGACAACTTTTCAATTCGAATATATTTTATTACTTGCTGATAACCGGTCGCTTCACCTAAGCAAATGCATATATTATTACGTATCCATTTTTTTTGTTAATTACGATATTTGAGGAAGATCATTCATAACAATAATTATTTCATTTGCCCCTGTAATGAAATATTATTGCAGCGGAACTGTCATACTGTGCATCAAAAATTGATCTCATAGACATTATTTAGGTACCGACATAAAATTTGAAATAAAACATAATTAAGTTTCACGAATTGAAATGAAAACTAACCTATCTATCTATCTATAACATAACACGATATTTTTTTTTATAATATACATAGATGTTACCCTAGAACCGCATCGTTTTTAAATTTAACTTGAAGGTTAGTATTGTAAGGTGAGATTTATCTAACTTGAATTTTCGCACTACCAATATTTTTTTATTTTATTTTTATGAAAAAGGAGGACAAACAAAGACCCGGTGTTAAGTGATCTTCGAACGATCGATTTCTTGCAACACTAGAGGAATCACAGGAGCGTTAACGGCCTTTAAGGAAGGACGGTCCCGAAAATACCGCATTAGGAAGCTTATTCCACAGCTTTGTAGTACGAGGAAGAAAGCTCCTTGAAAACCGCACTGTGGAGGACCGCCACACATTCAGATGGTGAGGATGATATCCTAACTTGTGGCGTGTAACAGTGTAAGTACTGAATGCCATAACGTAAATGTATTTTTTCATCTAATTAAAAATTTTGTACTTTTGATTTAAATCATTTCTTTTGGAAACTTTTTCTTTTTGCAAACTATGAGCGATCATGATAATAATTTGTTAAGATTTTAAATACAGCAGTGACTTTTGCAAGTAAATCTAAAAAAACGCAAAAATCTCAACATCATTCGTAGTATTATTAAATATGCAATAGCGTTATGAATTAATATAATAAAACCTGTATAGCCGAGTGGTTAGCGATCCTACCTACTAAGCTAGAGGTCCCGGGTTCGAATCCCGGTAGGTGCAAGCATTTATATGATGAACATACATATTGTATCGCCACAAGAAATCGTGTTCGCTGACGGAAATCAATCGCAAATCGCATTTCGTCGTATTCAGTGGGAAAGTAAATTCAATATTTCTAACGTCTTCCACTGTAAGTTCTACTGTAATTTGTATGAACGTGGATTAAGCAATCCACGATGTATGCAGTACAAAATTGTATATTAAAAAGAGTGCAAAAAAAGAATGCTGGATGAGTTTCTTGCGCCGCTTCTTCTCTCTCAGTGCGCTATTTGTTTTCCGAAGCGGCGTTAGTATCTAGTATATTAATGACATCAAAACGAATTCTAAAGGAATCAATTTTGAGAAAATAAATGCCTTTTATGCCTTTTACGAAATTTAACAATTCTGGCCTATATAGTACAATGTACTTTATAAAATCCAAAAGTGCACGACTCTCATTCCATAATATTGTAAGGTGAGGAGCAAAATTCTATATAATACATATTTTTATGAAAATAAGGGACGAGACAAGCAATACGTTCAGCTGATGGTAATTGAGACGCCCTGCCCATTAACAATGCAGTGCGGCTCAGGAGTATTGAAAAAACCTAAAGATTTGAAACCCAAAGAGTGGCACTACAATTGCGCTCGTCACCTTGAGACATAAGGTGTTAAATCTCTTTTGCCCATTAATTTCACTAGCTACGGCGCCCTTCAGACTGAAACACAGTAATGTTCATACTCACACCTACTATAATAAAATGTTTAGATACATATACAGGGCGTCCCAAAGCTATGGTACATGAAGGGAAAATTACCTTAAATAACGTAGATATTTATTATATATATATACGGGTATTTTACTGAAAGAAGACTTTGTGTTATTTTTAAAAGTTAGTAATTCTGCATTCAAAGATTTTCTAAAAATTACTTGCCTTGTCTGGGAATCGAACCGACATAAATGTAAAAAAAAACACCCCTTCTTTTATGATGCCAATCGAAAGAATAGCCAAAAACGCTTCTTAAGTAACATAGTATTTTAAAAGAAAGGAACAACGTAAAATCTTTGAGTCAAATTTCAAGAAAATTATTTATTGCCGACGGCAACGTTCGAAAAGTAGCGAAATTATCATTCCATAGATAGCATTGATCATTCGTCAATAAGTACCCACTTCATAAAATAAACTATGCTATAAAGATTTGACAGACTAAATAGCCTGCAGAGACTTGCCTGTATGTTGGTAACCGGAGCCATGACGTCTTCTCCTGGTGCGGCCATTGAAGCAATGCTAAACCTACCGCCTCTTCCACTGTTCATACAGCAAGAGGCGAAGGCAAGCATGCTGAGGCATGTTACCTGATCAGATGATTCCACAATTAATCTCTGTTAAACACTATATCGTGCAACTACCTTCCAGGGACGACTGGATGAACAACAAAGTCACGTGGAAGGACGGGAGCCTCATATGGTTCACCGATGAGTCCAAAATGGAAAATGAAGTCGGCTGTGGGGTCTATGGAGAACGCCCCAGGTTTAAATCCAGCACAAACCTGGGAAGCTTTACCTCCATATTTCAAGCAGAGGTGTACGCCATCCTGAAATGCGCGGAAACCAATATCCAAAAAGGCTACTTCAATCATAACATATACATTCACTCTGATAGTCAGGCAGCATTGTTGGCTTTAGACGCTGACTTGACGTCGTCTAAGTTAGTCAATAATTGCGTTGAATGCCTGAATTCATTAGGCATGAAAAACAGAGTGATTCTCAGATGGGTCCCAGGGCATGCCGGAATCATAGGCAATGAAATGGCCGATGAGCTCGCAAGAGCTGGGGCTAAAGCAGTCCGATATGGTCCGGAACCCATTTGTGGACTGCCCAAGAGCGCCATCCGACACACCCTGAGTAACCAATGTAAACAAGAAGCACTTAAACGCTGGAACAACTCTTCAGGTTTAAACCACTCTAAAGCACTGATAAGGGCATTCAACAGTAGCTATGCGAATGAAGCCCTATCATTGAACAGGAAAAATCTATGCATACTCACTAGGATGCTAACCGGGCACTGTCGCCTAAACAAGCACCTCAGTGTGGTCGGCATCAGAAGCGACAAAGCTTGCAGGTTCTGCCTTGAGGATGATAAAACACCTATTCATCTACTCTGCGACTGCGGCCCACTAATGCATAAGCGTAACACAATCTTTGGTAACTACTTCGTACCACCAGATAGTGTTTGCAACACTCGCGTCAAGGAACTACTGCGGTTCGTAAAGGCGGCAGGGCTTGACGATGAGCTTTAGTATGAGTGGCGAACACAATAGTCCAATACTGGACGCGGTGTTACTAGGAACCTTTTAGGACCAGGAAATAGCCACCCTCTTCAAATAATAATAATAATAATAATAATGCTATAAAGATAGCATAGTTTTCCTTATTATAAGTGGACGTGTAGATAAATTAATGATAAAACTTAGTATTTAGTAGCTAGACACAAGGCAAACTTAAAACAAAAATAATGTTGTTATTATATTTGAAAATGTAACAATTTATGAGAGCGTCATGTCCCATAACTTTGGGACGGCCTGTATACAAAAAAATTATTTGTTCCTGTTTCGCCCCACATAAAAAATTCTTTTTTCGACCCAGATTTTATTCCTGTTTCGTCTCAAAATGAGAATAATTAATAATTTATTATTTTATTCTTGTTTCGCCCCACTTTTTGTTCTTTATTCGCCTCGGGTAGTATTTTATGTGTTTTACAACATGTATTGTACGGACAGCATACAAAATATTTTAAACATCTTATTTTTGACGATAAATATTATTAATGTACTCAACAAGTTAGTACTCAATACAAGAAATCAATTAACGGAAACAGGACCCTTTTAACCAATTCAAATTGTAATATAAATTTAAAAAACGTTTTTAAAATAAAAAATGTATTTAGGTGATTTTATGTTATCTATAATAAATGCAACTAATCTGTGATTATTATTTACATTACATTTTAAATCCTATTTATATATATATATATATATATTATCATTTAAATACTCAGTCGTATCTTAGTTTTTTATAAATAATAATTAAGCGATTGATTAATAAGTATATTACGCTCATATTAATTGAGAAAGTTCGCAGTTCAAATAATAAAAAAAATATTTCAGTACAATGATTTATTTGACCAATTTCTTTGCCACACACCGATCTAAAAACACGTACGCATGGACATCCAGAAAAGATTATTTTAATGTTATTATTTACTATGATAAACCTGTGAGTGCGATATGATTAAAAATATGTCATTTTCAGATTCGGGAAAACATATTTTGACGTGTCGAGAATAGAACTTCTTTTACGAGGCATGCAAAATAAGCAACTATTATCTCTAACCACAGCAATGTATGTAAAGGCCATGTAAAGATATCTTTCGATATTATATATAAAAATGAATTGCTGTTCGTTAGTCTCGCTAAAACTCGAGAACGGCAGGACCGATTTGGCTAATTTTGGTCTTCAATTATTTGTGGAAGTCCAGTACCCCAGGAGGGTACCGGCTCTACCAGAGTCGGAGAATCCCTCCCCGAGCACTCTAGCTCGGGCTGCCCTTCGTATTCTGGGGAGGTCACAGTACCGCGCATGACCAAGGACAAACGAGGCAGTAACACCACGGCACCCCGCTCCACACTCAACGTGGGCTTTTGCAATATCAGGGGAATTCACTCCAACTTAAACGCCGTCCACCACCACCTTGAGACGGCGAAGCCGGCCTTGTGTTTCCTTACGGAGACGCAGATATCTCGACCTAGCGATACGTCATATTTAACGTACCCCGGGTACAAAATTGAGGACAATTTTTTGCCTCATGCCGGGGTATGTGTGTACGTTAGGGAGGATATCTGCTGTAGCCGTCTCGGCAATTTTGAGGGTAGGGACCTGTCCACTCTCTGGCTCCGCGTAGATTTAGAGGACCGCGTCCGCATCTATGCGTGTGTCTACAGGTCCCATAGTGGTAACGCAGAAACCGATCATCTCATGGGCTGCGTTCAAGCGGCAATTGACGACGTGCTTGCACAGATCCCCTCCGCTGAAATCGTAGTCTTGGGTGATTTCAACGGGCACAATGCCGAATGGCTTGGATCACGTACACACACGCACACAGACTACGCAGGGCGATCTGTGCATAATTTTGCATTGGCGTACGATCTGTTCCAATTGGTTGAGTCGCCAACGCAGCTCCCGGATGTGGATAGCCACATGCCGTCCTTATTAGATCTTCTGCTGACTATACATCCCGCTGGTTACCAGGTCATTGTCGACGCCCCTCTCGGAACGTCCGACCATTGCCTGGTCAGGAGTGTAGTGCCTATACGACGCCCACGTCGCAGACCACCAGCGACCCGCCGCGTTTGGCACTACAAGTCAGCAGATTGGGATAGGATGCGTTCCTTTTTTGCATCCTACCCTTGGAGCAGGGTTTGTTTCCCTTCGGATGATCCTAGTGCCTGCGCCGTTGCAGTAGCCGATGTGATACTACAGGGCATGGATATTTTTATAACAAGCTCTGTAGTACCGATCGGTGGCAGATCACAGCCCTGGTTCGATGCGTCAGTTAAAGCAGCATCTGACTGCAAAAAACAGGCGTATCGAACTTGGGTTGCGGCGCTGGGCACAAAGGATCCGAACTGCATAGTTCTAAAGAGGAAATACAACCGTGCTTCCAGATTTTTTAAGCGGCAAATCGCTCGTGCAAAGTCAAAACACGTCGTCAAAATCGGCGAGCAGCTTTCCAGTTACCCGACCGGAACACGCAAGTTCTGGTCGTTGTCGAAAGCTGCTCTTGGTAACTTCAACCAGCCGTCCATGCCGCCGTTGCACATGAGGAATGACACCCTGGCCCATACGGCAAAAGAGAAAGCCGATCTCCTGTGCGCTCTTTTCGCCTCCAACTCGACTCTTGACGACAACGGAAAAACACCGCCGACCATCCCGCGGTGTCAGAGCTCTATGCCTGAAGTACAGTTCAGACAGAAAACTGTTAGGCGAGCTCTGTTTTCGTTGGACGTCAGGAAGTCGAGCGTGCCGGATGGCATTTCTCCAATCGTGCTTATAACGTGTGCCCCTGAGTTGACGCCGGTGCTAACGCGTTTATTCCGGCACTCTTATTCCAAAGGCGTAGTCCCTGACTCATGGAAGTCAGCCCTTGTCCATCCGATCCAAAAAAAAGGAGACAGTTCGGATCCGGCAAACTACAGGCCTATTGCTATTACCTCCCTGCTCTCCAAAATCATGGAGAGCATAATTAGCCGTCAGCTCTTGGTATACCTAGAGGGTCACCAGTTGATCAACGACCGACACTACGGGTTTCACCATGGTCGGTCGGCAGGTGATCTTCTGGTATACCTAACACATAGATGGGCTGCGGCTATTGAAAGCAAGGTGGAAGGCCTGGCAGTTAGCCTAGATATAGCGAAAGCCTTTGATCGTGTATGGCATAAGGCTCCTCTCTAAACTTCCATCATTTGGGCTTCCCGAGAGCTTGTGCAAGTGGACCTCCAGCTTCCTCACTGGGCGCAGCATACAGGTCGTTGTCGACGGACATTGCTCGAACCAGAAGCCCGTGAATGCTGGAGTGCCCCAAGGCTGTGTGCTATCTCCTACACCGTTTCTTCTGCATATCAATGATATGTTGGACACCTCCAACATTCATTGCTATGCAGATGACTGCACTGGTGATGCCGTATACACGGGCCATGCACGTCTCTCTCGGGAAATCGTCGACCAGTGCCGAGAGAAATTTGTGTCTTCTATCGAGTCCTCTCTTGAGAAGGTCGTGGAATGGGGTAAATTGAACCTTGTCCAATTTAACCCCCAGAAGACTCAAGTTTGCGCGTTTACCACTAAAAAAACCCCATTTGTCGCATCACCGCTCTTCGACAACACTTCCCTAAAAGCCTCGCCTAGTACCGGAATACTGGGTCTCGAAATCACGAGCGATTGCCAATTCCGTGGCCATCTGGAGGGCAAAGCCAAATTGGCTTCAAAGAAACTGGGCGTCATTAATAGAGCACGGCAATACTTCAAGCCGGCCCACATTCTAGCGCTGTACAAAGCGCTGGTCCGGCCACACATGGAGTATTGCTGTCATCTCTGGTCTGGCGCACCCCAGTATCAGCTCGATCCATTTGACCGCGTGCAACGCAGAGCAGCGCGAATTGTCGGGGACCCAGTACTCTGTGAACGGCTGGATCACTTGGCGTTGCGTAGAGACGTCGCACCATCTGGATATGTGGCGGTCCTCCACAGTGCGGTTTACAAGGAGCTTTCTTCCACAAACTACAAAGCTGTGGAATGAACTTCCTTGTGCGGTGTTTCCGGGACGATACGACTTGGGTACCTTCAAAAAAAGCGCGTACACCTTCCTTAAAGGCCGGCAACGCTCCTGTGATTCCTCTGGTGTTGCAAGAGAGTATGGGTGGCGGTGATCACTTAACAACAGGTGACTCGTACGCTCGTTTGTCCTCCTATTCCATAAAAAAAAGGGGAAGGTTTACAAGGTGAATAAATGGTGAAAAATGCTGCTAAATTAAATAAAAACAACACATTTGTTTTTATTTTGATGTATCCATACATAATTTCTATTAAAGAATTTATTGACGCACGGTTTGACAGTTCTGCTGTCAAACAATTTCATTACGACAGCAGAGTGCATATTTTACGAAGTAATTTTTGATGTTATGATATATTATTGACAAATTCATATAAAACATTATTTTATTTATTATATACAGAACAACGTTTGTCGGGTCAGCTAGTATAAATATAATTTTTAATGACAATAAGGGACAAGACGAGCGGGACGTTCAGAATGCAGTGTTCGAGGGCCAGTATTCCGATAGTAGGTGAGGCATTAAGGGAAGTGTTTTCGAAGAGCAGTGAGCGATGATACTACAAATGGGGATTTTTTTAGAGTTAAACGCACAAACTTGGGGGCTATTTGGGGTCTTCTGGGGATTAAATTTCACCAGGCTCATTTTACCCCAAGCCGCGACCTTCTCAAGATAGATTGCTTTGTGAGTACCTACTTGCGTATCAAGTAACTATGTAAATGTATCACTGCTGGAGAAAAACTATTAAAATATTTTCTCTGCGTTTCACTAGCACATTCAAGCAAAGCAAATAAAATAACTTAGCAGTCACTTATTCGCCTTTGTTATTTTAGTACTTAACATAATTATGAAAGTTTTCACTTGTCCAATATAATTAAATTCAAATTTTTGTTGAAAAATAAACTCTTGTCTTATTTAAATATTATTTTTCATTTACTTAGTTTTCTTTTTTAAATACCTAAAGTTTATATTTAATATGGTCGTTTAACCATGTTTTCATTGACTCTTAACTTTCCTATATAAGCACTGTTTGAGGTTGTAGAGCGCTTGTCGTTTAGCGTTACTTATATACCTACTCCAGTAATTTTAATTATAAAATTGATATGTTCATGGTTTAAGGGCTGTCATACACGGACTGCTTCAAGCAGCTGAGAGTTTGAGATCGACTGCTTGAAGCTGCGACCGCGCGGTGATCTATGACGATATATTTGATAAACCCAAAAATTCTGATCGGCACTTCAATTGCGCTCGTCACCTTGAAACATTCGATGTTAAGTCTGATTTGCCCAGTATGCTTGAAGGCAGAAATAGGCGTTGTTGTACCCATAATCTAGCCGGCATCCTGTGCAAAGGAGCCTCCCACTGGTAGTTATTACGAAGAGAATAATCAAAAAAAAGTATTTCTGTTTAAAACTTCAAACAACACAACATTATGCAAATGAAGTACATATTCGAATGTAAAATGAAACAATATTTTTCTACCAAATTCAAATAGAACGGGAATCGGCTCTATTGGGAAATGGGAATACAGCGGCATATAAAATTTAAACTGTCTTTGCTTTTAGTTGGTTCAAACTAAATATTTACAGTTTTCATTTTTGTTTCGTTATTCTTCTTGCAAATACTTGATTTATTATTATTGGGTGAAAATAACAGCACAGTTTAGTCTAACATTGTAAAATCAGAGTAGATCATAATACAGATAACAGAAAGATAGGATCATAAGTATATTAGAGTGTCAAATAGTAGTAAATAAATCCAATGACTTTCTAAACAGATAGAAGGACATATCATTCGTAGTCTGATAGCGGAACGGTAAAAGGGTGCTTAAACAAAACGTAAATAAACATTTTGTTATTAATTTTGTATTTCAAAACACTGTAGGCAAGTAGTACGCATTTTTAAAATTGCTAGATAAAAGTACTTTGTAAGTTTTGAGAATGACTGTATTATTGGGAAAAATTAATAATATTTCGTCAATATTCATGTATCACTGGTACCAAGGCAACATAAGTAGCGTTACGTAAATATCTGACTTCTACACTAGTGCAGTATCTTGGATTAGGAGCGACGTAATAACATGCCCGTAATTTACGGGCAAGTTTGATGAGAAACATAGCAAAAAGTAATGACTAATGTTGATACTTAAAATATTAAATATTATTCCTTTTTTACTTGTAAAGTGGGAAATCTGTAGGTGAATTAATTCCCAAAGTATTATTGTGTAGTAATCCACATTCCAGTAAGAGAATGCATACGCAAATCTTTATTAACGATCTTAGCTATTTAAACGAACAAGAATTCTCAGATTTAATTTGTCCCGCCATTAAATTTTCTTTAATATAAGTCTTAGATAATCTAAATATTGTCAATTTTAATTGAATACATAAATGAAAAGTAGGTATACGTAGGAGGTCCACAGATCTGAAGGCATGTTTTCTAAGTGCTGATTGAACGCTATCACTGCCTCTTCGGAATTAGTAAAAGTGAAACCTCTCATCAAATCTTTGATATTGGGGAAAATACAGAAATCACAGGGTGGTAGGTTGGGGCTATATGCAGGATGGGTGACGAGTTGTTCTTTTTCGGAAGATAAAAATGACTTAGTTTTGTTGGCCGTGTGTGAAGAAGCGTTGTTATGATGTAGGAGAACGCGGCTTTTTGGTCGTCTTTCACGAACTTTTTTTAACATGACCGCCCTTCACGAAATTCGTCATGTCAAGAATCTCGACCTCTCTCAAATTCAGTAAACCATCGCTTCACGGTGCTTAAGAAAGATGCATTTCTCTCAAAAGCATTTTGATCATTATCATCATCAGAATTATAAAAAATCATCGCTCTAAAATATTTTGACTTAATTCCATTTTCGTTGCGTACATAGAATTTCGATGTGTGATAAAAACAATTGACCAAAGATTTCCCGCCAATTGTTTTTTTTATTACTAAGAAGGTTCCAAAAAATATAACATTCGAAATTTAAATAGTTCCGATTAGCTAGAAGTGATAAACTTTTAGTGTGCCCCATGTATTTTTATTTAGGACAAACTCTGTACCTACAACATTCATTGCAGACACATGGAAACATGACTTAATATATTATAATATATAAAAATTATAACTTGAACATCTTGTCAAAATATGAATAGTAAAATAAATCTATAACAAGAAAGTGAAATAATTATATTATTACATCTCTTATATACATGAAACTTTTATTACATCGTCTCAAACTTTTTCGTCTGTGTGTTGCATGTCGCGTCACGGTCAAGCGGCGCCTATAGTTCGCAGCAGCTGACCATGCAGTATATAGACTATTACTCATTTGTGCCAGTGCTCCACGCTATTTTGTTTGTTTTTTAATATGTGTATATAATCTTAATAATTGTTAAGTATTGGGAATCTGTCACCCCATGTAAACTGGATATATACAGGTGTCCCAAAGTTATGGGACATGAAGGGAAAGTACCTTAAATTTATTTTCTTACCTTTTTTTTACATTTAAGTTGGTTCGAGTCCCAGACGAGGCAAGTAATTTTTAGAAAATCTTTGAATGCAGAATTACTAACTTTTAAAAATAACATAAAGTCTTCTTTCAGTAAAATACCTACTACGATCTATACGATCGATACTATCTACGATATTTAAGGTACTTTCCCTTCATGTCCCATAACTTTGGGACAGCCTGTATTTTCATGAAAAAGGATTGAAAGTATTCCAACATTTTCATCCTTTTCAATCAATATTTTTAACCAGGGCTAAGACACAGAGTTCAATTAAAAATATTAGTTGGAGACTTAGTCTACTTTTATTATTTCCCATTATCGTTCCAATTTTCCGATTATAAAATTAAGATTGATATAGCGTTTTTTATACACTTAATGGAATATTATTCCAAAACTCTTAGTTAAATGTCTATAATGTGAAAAAACGTTTCACTTTTACCGTGGTTTCATAAGACCACACAATCCTTTTTCCCTTCGAAGCACTGTCAAACTGACATTTTATTATCTGTTATACTTGCAAATATAACTGACTGCTTATAAAGAAAACAACCCTTATTATTGCTGCTCGTCGACTATTTTGATTACTGAGTGAAATTGGCGTAGAACTAATTGATTTAAATTAGAATGGCGATGAACAATACGATGTTACATAACCCATTAACTATTGTTCAGATAATATTATGAGTAAACGGTGCTAGCAGAACACACATTTAACTTCTAATTGTTATGTTATGGCGTTATGAATATTCATGTAAGTATTAAATGATGTTTGTGGATGCTAGTGGAATAGGCCAGGATCTGTCGAACTCTTTTGACAAATACGAATCATTAGTCACATAGGAATTTTTATTTAATGGAATTGGAGGACAAACGATCGTACTGTTTACCGAACGTTAATTGATCACTTATCCGCCGCATAAATTCTCTTGTTACACCAAAGGAACCACGTGAGAGTTTCCGGCCTTTTAGAAAGGCATAAACGCTTTTTTAGGTACCCCTACACCGCTCAAGGAAGCTCATTCTACAGCTTGGTTGTACGTGTAAGATAGTTCCCTGAAAACCGCACTGTGGAGGAACTCCACACATCCAGATTGTGGGGATTATGTATTAATTTGTGGTGTATCGTGCGAAGGTGTAATTGGGCGGCTGGAATTAGGTCAATTAGGTTTGGAACACTCTCCGTGATAAATGCGGTAGAAGACACACGATGAAGCGACGTCTTTTCTAGACGTTCTCAGTGCACTAGATCCCCGACAATTAGGGGAGTTCTGCTATGCAGGCGGTCAAATGGTTCGAGTTGATACTGGGGTGCGCCAGACCATAGATGACAACAATACTACAAATGTGCCTGGACCTGTGCTTTGTAGAGCGCTAGAATGTGAGCCGGCTTCAAGTACTGCCGTGCTCTATTTATGAAGCCCAGCTTTTTCGATAATAGGTGAGGCATCAAGGGACAAATGGGAATTTTTAGTGTTAAACGCGTAAACTTGAGTTTCTGGGGGTTAAATTTCATTTTACCCCATTCCGCGACCTTTTCAAGAGGGCCTGGTTTGTGAGAGCTTGCAGGTCAAGTAACTACGTAGATATAGCACATTCAAGCAAAGCAATTAAAGTACCTTAGCAGTCACTTCGCCTTTGTTATTTTAGTACTTAAAATAAGTTTGAAAGTTTTCACTTGTCCAATATAATTAAATTCAAATCTGTGTTGAAATATTAAGCTCTTGTCCATTTAAATATTACTTTTCATTTACTTAGTTAGCTTTTAAAATACCTAGTGTTTATATTTAATTAGGTCATTTAATCATGTTTTCATTGACTCTTAATTTTCCAATATAATCATTGTTTGAGTTTGTAGAGTGCTTGTCGTATAATGTTACTTATATACCTACTCCAGTAATTTAAATTATAAAATTTATAAATTGATGGTTCAATGCACAAACTTCGAATATACTGGCATATACACGATGTGACAGCTTCATAATGATAATTAAAATAGTTCGTTTTTCATTTCTATCATATCATACATAAATTGTCATTTTTGTGTACGATAGCGCAATAAATGAATATTGTATTTAACCACATTAATGCTAGTACTCTTATACTGATTAATAAAGCAATTCGTGCGAATTTATTCCCTTACCAATCCAAAATATTAAAAAATGCACAACGTTAATGTTCAAGTATTCACTTCTGCCGGCACGCCCTGAGTGCATCCCGTTATTTTTTTATTAAGAACCAGGGTCCAAAACACTGTTAAACAAAAACATGTCAATAATTATTAAAGGTGTAAGTAAAACTCTGAGCAAAACGGTTTCGTAAAATAGCTATTGTTTTTCTGAACATTAAGGTGAATAAGTAGATGCAGTTGGAGACAACTTTGTCCTGAAAGCAATAAAGGGTTCCTCGTCAGGCGTTTAATATACTTTTATAGCCCATTCCGAACCCAGCCCAGTTTGTAACGCTTGTCATAGGATTTAACAGCCATTCAAATATAGATGAATATCGTTTATAATGCAATAATATTCACTATTTCATACCCATGGACTAGTAAATAAATAAGGACTCCGTGTCACCTCACATAACAGTGTAGCACCAAAACATGCCGAATAACGTGTAAATACATAGCGCCACGCACACACTTACACTACTACAGGCCGATAGGTCCTTTTTTTTACTCGTCCGTGTTCATACCACATATTTTCTTTTTAAAATAAGAATAAAACCTTACCTAGTACCTTAAAACAATTACACTCCAGCCTAATTATGTAACTATATTAATGCTTTTGTGATTCCTCTGGTGTTACAAGCTAGTATTGGCTAAGGTGATCACTTACCTTCAAGTTACACGATTGTCCTGCTCTTCCATAAAAAATATCTCCATTTACGTCAAAATAAGTCGAAAATGTTTCATGTGTAGGATGAAGAGTTTTATAAGAAATAAATTTTAAGTCCAGCAAATGACTCGATACTACTAATACGATATTAATATGGTTTTAATCTATGACAATTACATCATTATCACCTCTTCGGAAGCAAACATGAAGACAATTAACGGCACAAGAAAACTTTCCTTTAAGTTTCTTGTTTGAGGTATTTTCTTAATAATACCATTAATAATATAGGCATAAGTTATTCCTACAGACAATCATTCCCTACTCTTAGGATGCCTTATCACTTAGATTTATGGCAGTGTTTTAAAATCATAATATATTTATAGACAAGTATACCTTACTAAAAGCAATTTGACGTTAAAACTATTGTGTCTTTCAAAGAGGATGTAAATACTACGTAATAAGAGATGGGACTGCTAACGTAAAAATTGAAATTTATTTTAGAATGAAACGTGCAGTGATTTGACATAAGTTTGAAATAGTAGTTATTACAATATTATGGCGAGAAAGTATAATCCGGCTAAGTTTGAAAGCGAACAGTTGCTTAAAACGTAGTAGGAATCCGGCTATATCCGCTTTTTACAAGATATTAGTCGTCATCTGTCAATCTATAATCTACAATAAGTAGTGTTTTACGAAAATTAACAATGACGACACCACACACACCACACACACGCACACTTGCTCACACACACACAGACATCCTGTTCGTATAATATTTTTCTTTTGTTATATTATATTTTTACTGACTTAATTTGTGATCCCTAGTTTTTAGTACTTTTAATTAGTATATTATAATGTATTATTTAATTAATATATAAGAGCGTGGCCTTCTGTCACAGATGTTCCTCACTTAATAGAAGTTCTCATCCACTATTATGTTTGTACCATATTTGTTACTGAAATAAATATTTTTTCCTTTTTTCATAACAGAAATGTTTAATTTAATGGAAAAATACAGAAAAACAAAATGATCAGATATAATAATATTATAATAATTTCTATATAAAGTAATACAAACCTACATAAAGTATAGGAATGATCCATAAATGCGACATGGAATTATTAAGTGCATCCCTGAGCAATAAAAAGGTATAAAACGCATTAATTTTCTCAAAATTGATTCCTTTAGAATTATTTTTGATGTCATTTCTAATAACTACTAGATACTACTACCGCTTCGGAAACAAATGGCGCTCTCTCTGAGAGAGAAGAAGCGGCGTAAGAAACTCTCCCAGCATTCTTTTTTTGCGTTCTTTTCAATAAAAATATACAATAGGTATTGTACAGTCATTTCTATCGCTATAAAATAATCACAATCTAGTCCCAGGATAATCAGCAGTGGAGTAATAGGATTTACCCTTAAAGCTATTATGTATCTTATGAAGCCTACTAGAATTAGTCACAAGCAATCCCTTATTTCTAGTGTAATAATAATGAAAATCACTATTAAGAGCAAAAAGGTGAATGATACAATACTGAACTACAGAACGGACATAATATTAAAAACAAACTTTGTATGATTTCAAATAATTTTATGGCAGCACACAACATGAATAAACTATTATACAATCTATCAAAGCACGTTTCATACAATCGAGTGAATCACTTTTTTCTTAGAGAGTTTCCTTAGGCTCGTGTTTTGAGCCCACTGTAATTAAAAACCAGCCATTCATTTTTATTCGTTGAACATATAAAATCACTACCTAAAAGAAAAAGTTGACGAGTTTAATGGATTAATAACTACATAAAAAACAAAATAGGAATCGTTCTATGTCGCGAATATGCAAAGCACATTGATACAAATCACAGTGGAAGACGTTAGAAATATTGACAGCTAACAAATTTACTTTCGCTCTGAATACGACAAAATGCGATTTGCGATCAGTTTGCGATTGATTTCCGTCAGCGATTACGACGTCTCATGGCGTCACATGTGTTGGTGTTTCTCACAAATAGATGTTCCATCGAGTTATTACTGACGTACTATTTCGTTATATCACGGAATATAATGTAACGATTTTTTCTTATAAAATATTAAAACGATTAACTATAACTTTAACTCGTTGATTAAAGTTGAAGCAGTATTTTTTGTTGAAAAGAGAAATTCTATGTATTATTCGTATTGGTACCTTACAATTAAGATAATTAACACGTCTTGATAGACTATGACAGCTATGAACACGTGAAAATAAGGCGACGAACCGTGCCTCTATATCCAGCAATCGCACGCACACTAAAACTGACGTATCCCGAGTGTACGACGTAGCTGTCATGGACACTAAAGTACAGTATTATGGCGACTTTTGTCTAACAGCAAGAGGCATAATTTATTTATAACAAACTATTCTTTATCATTAACTGCATTTCTAAATTTTAGTAAATATATACCCCCTTATTCATAATGGTCCGCTAACTTTAAACAGCCGCTAAGGAGTGTTTTTTCTCATTCTGACTTAGGTCAATAGAAGAAGAAAGAGTGAGAATTAGCAATACTTTAAGTTAGCAGACTATTATGAATAAGGGGGTAAATCTTTAAAATATAACTACATTAAATAACGTATTATCAGTGTTTCTCAAGATAATTATGTGAACAAAGTTAAAATAGTACAATTACGGTAACGATAAATTTAACACACATTGACTAGATGAGATTAATATCAAACAGAATCTGATATAATGAACAATTAAGCTGTACACAGCTTAGGTATTTTAGGCATTTAATTAAAGTTTGCGGTGATATTAGCACACGGATTGCTCATAGTATGGTGAGTATCGTGCAACAGGCTTACGGCTAATTAAACGCCATCTTTAATGCCTGTTATTACCTTCGTATGTCATGTATGAATGTATTATATTACACATATTAATTAATAACTTTTGCCTTATTAATTCATTGTATCATATATTCAATTATTTAGAATTCAACTTATGAACGTATGATTTTCTTGTAATAACATTACCAGTGGATCCTTTGCACAGGATGCCGGCTAGATTATGGGTACCACAACGGCGCCTATTTCTGCTGTGAAGCAGTAATGTGTAAGCATTATTGTGTTTCGGTTTGAAAGGCGCCGTAGCTAGTGAAATTACTGAACAAATGAGACTTAGCATAGTGAAGCATAGGTATTTCAAGAATCCTGAGCGGCACTGCATTGTAATGGGCACGGCATATCAATTACCATCAGGTGAACGTCCTGCTCGTCTCGTCCCTTATTATCATAATAAAACAAATAACCATAAATCACTTATTTCAAAATGATACGAGCTGAAGAAGAGAAGAAGTAGAAAGAAACTCGTTGCCATTGTTCTGCCTTAACCAATCTTCTGAGTTTATATTTACAGTTACAACATTTTACGTAGTTACTGAAGTAACTACGTACATTGCTGCATTGAATTCCATGTAACAGTGAACTGTTGAGCTATAATATAAAATATATTACCACCAAAATCGAACATTTGAACACCTTTGCCTTAGATTATTTATAGACTTTAGAACTAGCAGCTAATTTGAGCAATTCACGCACACTAACACAAAATGTCATACGAGTCGCGAGAGTAGGACGTAGCTTGTTACGCACACTAAACTAATATTTCTGGCCTGTTTTTACCGGTTGTCTAACAGCCAATACCAACCTATCCGGAACAACCTAATATATTCGCTTTTATGTACTTTTTCTCAAAAAAAAATTATTATAAACATATATTTATATTCATTAATCCCACTCAATACAGTCATTGTGTAACTTGGTATAGTCTGAATCAAAGTAAAAATAGAACAATAACGACTCGTAACATGGAGAATTTCCATTTCCATTTTCATTTGTATGAAACTGTTATCTTGGTAGGTTGAGTTTGAACAACTCACAGTTACACGAGCCGTTATCCGACTTGCTCCGTTACCCTCGAGGTCTAATAAATACAAAGCACAAACACTATCGAAATGTGTGCTTTATCAATTATAATAAAATCACTTATACGAACCACTTGAATAGAATATATATATATTCAATTATCTCACTATAATCACAACTATATACAAGTTACATTAAATGATTTAAAACAATTGGGCAGTCGGGTGACCTGCAGCCAGCACGTCCGATACTTTCGACTGCACCAACAAGAAGTGCCCAATAGTTAAGAGCAACTCTACTACCAACCTCAATAATACGAAACTACCAACATCATAATAACATGGCATCACTAAGATTTTGCATGTGATTATATAATATTACAATTACTAAAAATATACTAAATATAATAACTAAATATTTCGATTCGGCAGCTATTTCGGTCAACGGATCAGCCTTGCTAACCAACGCGGTAATGCTGCCAGTATTCTTGGTACGCTTCCACGTAATGATAGTTTTAATTTTATGTAGTCGTAGTATTGTAAATATAGTTATAAGAATTGTAAATATATACATATTGTGTATTAATAATCATGATTCTATTAAAATTATCATAATTAAATGTTGGTACTAATTGGAATGTCGAATAACCATAACACAGTACTTATACTTAGTTTATACACTTCTATCTTTCATATTTTGGAAATATTTAATATGTTTTTAACGGAATTATCTTATTTTCGATAAAAGATACAAATAACTGTTGGTCATTCAATGAAAAGCTATCAGATTTCGTCGTGCAATCTAGCTTCGGACATTATAATTAACTAGCTGACCCGGCAAACGTTGTTTTGCCATATAAAGTATAATTCACGCGATAGTTTTATAAGTAATAATAAGTAAGTAATTATAGCCTGTACATAATTTTGTTCTATTGTCAATAGTTTTCGCAGCGCACGCAAAAATAGGTTTTCGATTTTACACCTTGTGTTACAAAATAGCAATTTTTTTACGGATCCCTAATTTTGAAAAAAAAAACATAGCCTATAGCCTTCCTCGATAAATGGACTGTATAACAGGACTGTATAATACCCAACACTGAAAGAATCATTCAAATCGGACCAGTAGTACCAGAGATTGGCGCGTTCAAACAAACAAACAAACAAACACTGCAGCTTTATAATATTAGTATAGATAACAATGTGCAATATATTTGAACCTCATAAAATAAATAATAATATAAAAAATAAATTATAATATGTTTTAACATAATGTAAAAAAGAAGTTAAAAAATGCAATACAACTTTAGTCTAACTCTAAATTGTAAAAGGCGGTTGAAATAGATAAAATACAGTCAATTTGTATATGTGCTCCGTTTGATAATGGTTGAAAACCACGATTTTTTTGATATTTTTCTAGAACCCTCTATTGTATATACATAAGTATTTATTAATAACGTACCACCCACAAAATTTATTCATCATTAATAATTATTCAGGATTCAATTGGACTTGTACGATGGTGAGAAGCCCGTCGTGTGCTAGGTCGACTCACCCTTTGCGGGATTTATAGAAAACCATATTATTATAATAAATACATTTAGTGTTTTCTATAATAATTGAGATGTCTGCTTAGAAATTGTGTGTAGTGAAACGGAAGATATTATTACAAGAAATAGCATGTTGAGAGCCGTTATAAAAACGACAATGTAGCAATATGGCGTGACCTCAACATTTTAATGTTCTCTTTTATCGACCATTTCCAACATGTAATAGTCCTCTTTTGTTCCAACTCAGAGTCTAATCTTTTAAGCACTCGTTTACCCGTTACGGGTCACTGGTAAACGAAGGACGGCTTTTTATATATTTTTATTTGAAGATAGATACTTAGATATTTAATATGTCTAGATAGAGCCTCTTGCCGTTAGACAATGCATGACAACAAGCTAGGTTCTCGACATCTGTCGTTCACGCACGATTCGTATTCACGTGATTTAAATCGCACGTTCGACAAACGATCCTATCCAAAAATCGCTAAAGCGTATTCACGTCATCTAGACGGACTTCAATCGTTGTGTCAGTGGTATTCTGCTATCTATTTACAATCGGTAACAAACGATTTAATGTCAAATCGAACGTCTGAGAAGTCGCTGAACTGAAGTTAGTAATTTGCAGTTGTTGGTTGTTGAAAGTTTTTTCATAAACATGAATATTAGGTTTTCTTGGCTACTTTTGGATCTTTCCGAAAGGGAAGACCGGCGAAGAGAACGTCGACGCCGAAATAATAAGAGGATCAACAAATATTTTGCTTTCGAAATGATAGATATGGAGTTCGTGAAAACATTTCGCTTTATGAAAGGATTTAGTCCTTAGTCTTAATGAATACGTTCCTCTAATTCCATGAGAGCGTAATACTATACTTAGTTTCTTATTTAGGTTGGTAGTTACCAAGAAAGATCTTAGTAGGTACCTACCTACTTATCTGACTAGATATTTACTATATTTAAGACTTTAATTAAATAAATTATAAAATCATGTGCTTGTTTACATTATAGGTATTAATAGCATTTTATGCTACAGTAACTACAATGAAGAACCAAAAATGACACTTGGGAAGTCGCGTCAGTTTGAGAGGCTAAGCGAGCAAGCGAATTGCTCTAAAAGCGTCCCACGTCCCGCGCGTTGTTCGCCTCAGTTTGAACAGAGCTTCAGTGTGCATGTGCTAAGTTACACTCGCGATATAAATGTCACTTGGTTATGGTGTCTTGTTCGGTGTGTTCACAGCTGTCCGTCGTTCTAGATATGTATAGTATAGAATATACATTTAAATGTATATTATTCATACAAGCATCCATGACAAACAAATATAGAGCTTATAAATGTTTGCAGCTACCGGTATTCGAACCCGGGGTCTAGCCACTGAGCTTTTAAAAAAAATATCTCAATTGAAACTTTTTCCCCAATCTAATACACAATACTATATTTGCCTCAATCAAAACAGTCTACACTAAAGAAATATTTAATATTTTTTAATATTAACAATGATTGTATTATTTGAGAGTGCTGAAGTTTATCATTACGAAGATTTACTTAGAGTCCAAAATTGACCGTAAAACAGTTATTATTCTAGAAAAAAGAAGATAATATAAAAAGTATTTACAAACAAAGGGACCGAAGAGGAAAATTATTCTCCATTTGAAGAGAGCGTCGATGGAGTCATGAAATAAATCAATTAGTCGTCCTCCACACAATAGCCACTTTACTAGGAAAATAATTGGAAGTGGAATAATAAACTGTATTTATTTGGGGAGCTATAACCAGCCTTTGTATGATGACCATTGGAAGGGGGCTAACATGATTGTTGGTATTTACATCCCAAGAATTAATGAACATTGAATATATTTCCATTTTGTTTGTATAGCAATCCTTAGAAGGTTGTTAGAAGGTTATTACAATACTGCCTTAAACACTTCTTCTTTGCTATAGGAATAAATCCTAAATATAATTTTTTTCTGAGTTATGGATGTTTACTTTATTTTGTATATCGTATGATACCCATAGGCTATAGACTACAAAATTATATTAATTTTTATCGAAATTATGATAAAAAATATTATATAATCTTGTTTTATCCTTTGTAAGCCAATTACGGCCGTTTTCAAAAACCTATCTATCCTTAGTTTAACTAACTAAAGGTAGACAAATCTATCCTTTTACGCTTACTTACATTTCAATAACCTATCGACGACAAAAATCATTGGACTATAACTATATTGGACATAACTATGAATAGATAAGGTCTTATCATTAAACGGTGACAGCACGGTATTCGTAACTAGAGATACATTATTGAAAACGGCCGTTAGAAACAAGTGAATTAGAAAATAATCTAAACCATTTAAGACTTAAGCTAATCCTATCACACAGCCTAACTTCACCTCGTGTACTCTTTATTAAGTTATTATTAAAGCAATTTGTCAAAATATTTATTTATTACCGAATTGTCGACGACCGAAAAGTTTTGGAAGTTACCAACTAAAACATGTTTGCTAAGGTTTCAAATATCGAAATACAACACAATATTAGTTAAGATTTTATTTATCTTTTCAATAAGAGCATAACGATTGTGTGGTTATTTCAAGACATTATTAGCTTATAAAGCCACTGAAGCAGTAACGTTTCAGTTTAGGAATTCTCGTTTGGCTCGATTATAAATCTGATTTTCCCATCTCTAGCTGGTTTAACATTGTCACCCCATACCATAGAATATATCATAATGAATTCACCGGTAGTGAGACGTCGACAACAACGAGTTGGCGTTGTACCTACCTCGTTAAATTGACGATCGTTGGAAGTGAGAGCGATTCAATGAAGCTTTGTTTTACGAGTTCCCTGGCTGCAGCTATTTGTCAAAAGATTCAACTAAACGTTTATACATTATCTCGAAATAACGACGCTGAGTTTTGACTGTATGGGTGAGAAAATTAATATTTGGTAAATTGTAGATGGCTGGTGCAGGGAAGACTTTTCTTTTGTTAATTGGAAACATAGGTATATTAGATACAAGTATAGTGTACCTTTCTCTATGAAAATAATAATCTTTTAACTAAATTATTGTTTATTTTTCATTAGATTTTCTCTTTCGCAATCAGTTTCCATCAAATAATTGTACAACTTGCTTGTTAAGTCACAAAACTTTGAATAGAAAGTACAGTACCTATAATTTTATCGAGAATTTTTTTTTTGATACCATGTACTAGATTTTTTTTAAAGAGGTAGACAAAAACCGTGCCAACACCAGCCACCAGAGAAATCACAAGGACGTTGCAGAACTTTTAAAGCGATGAAAAAAGTAAGTAAAGTATCAGTCAGAGCAAATATATCAGAGTAATTTATACATATTTATTTACCATGCCCTGTTTATTTATTTGTGTCAAATTATCGAATATTTGATATCTGACCCTGTTGATAGATTAATTTAAAAGGTATATATTTATAAGGTTATCTTTACTTCTGATGACATTACAATATAAAACATTCTGTATTCAAATCTATACGTAAATCAAAGATGGCCACCGCTACAAAATGGCGGTTTATATATTAAAAACGGAAAATACGCTCAGCGTCAGAGATACCTGATCAACAATAAGGCCAGGTTGTTAGGTCAACGTGAGATACAAAGGGATTCAAACACCTGAACTAGGCACATTCGGGTTAAATAACCAATGTGAGCGTACCTAGCAACGCAGAATTGGAAGCGTTCGAAAATACGATTTAATACATTGTGCAATATGTTTGTGAAATTTAAGTCTTTGGAAGGACAAAATTCCAGGGAAAACCCTTGTATAGGAATAGATTAGAAAAATGCAAAGTATCCTGTATCCAACAAAATTAAAAACTTAACACATCAAAATAAAAAAGGAACATTTTTTTTTAATTTTAAAGAAAAATAAATATTATAATGATGTAGTGGTGTACAGTGATCTAAAACCTAAAATATAGTTCAGCAGTTCTTAGCTACTAGTCATCACACCACTCTCCTCATCAATTAAGGGCATTGAAGAGACAAAATATAAAATCATTGTAAAATCTTTACAAGAGTCCAGTCTTTCGTACTTAGAGTTGAATTTTACTTCTTAGTGGGGAAGATATAACATTATTTTTGTTACTATTTTTAAGCAAAAACATGAAAACTGTAAATACTGCTACTTAGCATAAATAAATATTGACTTACAGCTTCAGGTGTTTTAATATATCACCTCATTTAGATTCAGTTATGTTTTTAAATTTAACATAGATAATATTATATTTTTTTGCTACTACTGCACA